>NC_059159.1:174756765-174864265 GCF_019923935.1 Bubalus bubalis
TTTTTTTTTTTTTTTTCCTTTCCTATATACAGCAACTTGATTCAGTTATACAAAGACAGACATACGTTCCTTTACTGGTCCTTTTCCCATATAGCTTATTACAGAGGGTCGAGTAGCTTCCTTGTGCCATACAGTCTCTCTGTGGATTATTATATAAGTAGCAGGGTGCATATGTTAACATGAGCCAGTTATTTCCTCTGGCCCCTCACCTTTCTCTTTTGGTAATCATAAGGTTCTTTCCTAGGTCTGTGAGTCTGTCATTGTTGGGTAAAGACATTCATTTTGTATCCATTATTAGATTCTACCTGAAAGTGATATCATATGATACTAGTGTTTCAAAGACTCTTGAGAGTCCCTTGGACTGCAAGGAGGTCCAACAAGTCCATCCTAAAGGAGATCAGTCCTGGGTGTTCTTTGGAAGGAATGATGCTGAAGCTGAAACTCCAATACTTTGGCCACCTCATGTGAAGAGTTGACTCATTGGAAAAGACCTTGATGCTGGGAGGGATTGGGGGCAGGAGAAGGAGACGACAGAGGATGAGATGGCTGGATGGCATCACTGACTTGATGGACATGAGTTTGAGTGAACTCTGGGAGTTGGTGATGGACAGGGAGGCCTGGCGTGCTGCGATTCATGGGGTTACAAAGAGTCGGACATGACTGAGTGACTGAACTGAAAGTGACATCGTATGATACTAGTCTTTCATTGTCTTCCTTACTTTATGTCATTTGATCAGCTCTACTTTCTTTCCTGTGACTGGAAATGGCGTTATTTCATCCTTCTTTGTGGCTGAGTAATATTGTATTACTGTACAAGCACCCTATCTTCTTCATGCATTCATCCGTCCTTTTACACGTAGGTTGCTTCCTTGTCTTAGCTATGGTACCTAGTGCAACTGGGATCGTAGGGGTTCAGGTGTCTTTCAAGATTTTGTTTTTCTCCAAATCTATGCCCAGATGTGGGATTTCAGGGTCCTATGGTGATTCTGTTGAGGTTTTAAGAGAAACTCCATACTTTTCCTTCTAGTTGTTGTATCAGTGTGCATTCCCAAAAAACACTGCAGGAGGGTTACCTGCTCTCCACGCACTCTCCAGCATTTATTGTCGCAGATTTTTTTAAATGGCCATTTTGACTGGTGTGAGTTGATACCTCATTGGACTTTTGAGTTACCTATTTATAGAATAATGGGTTATGCTGAGCATCTTCTCATCTGATGAATGATCTTCTCTATGCCTTCTTTGGAGAAATGTCCAGTTAGGTCATTGGCCCATTTTTTGCTGTGTGTTTATATATATATATATATATATATACATGTATTGAGCCGTGCAAGCTGCTTGCATGAGTTTGTTGTGATATTCTCCTTTGCAAATATTTTTCCCATCCTGAGGGTGGTCTTTTTCTTCTGTTTTAGGTTTCATTTGCTCTGCCAAGGCTTTGAAAGTTAATTAGGTCCCATTGGTTTATTTTAGTTTTTTCATTATTCTAAGAAGTGGATGCAAAAAGAACCTTCTGTGATTTATGTCAAAGCATGATCTGCCTATATACACCTCAAGAGGCTTATAGTATCTGACGTTACATTTAGATCTGTGAACTGTTTGGAACTTAGCTTTGTGCATGGTCGTAGGGAGTATTCTAATCTCATTCTTGTTTCCCTTGCTTAAGGAGCCTGCATCCCATCCTCAATAGTGGCTGTTCCCAATTTGTATTTCCAGCATCTGCAGAAGAGGGTTCCCTTTTCATCACACTCTCTACAGGATTTAATGTTTGTAGCGTTTTGGACAGTGGCCCTTCTGACTGGTGTGAGGTGATACCTTGTTGTACTTTCAATTTGCGTTTCTCTAATATTTAGTGATGTTGACATCTTTTCCTGTGACTTTTTTACAAAGGTGTAATATAAACTTTCTCTTGAAATTGGCTTCCTGAAGGTCTTCCAAGTTTTGCATTCTTTTTCAATGACCAGTCCTGGGATATTTCTTGAAATCGGGTATTTTCGCTTGTAGCCCCACAGGCCCTGTGAATATTGTGTCCATAGCACAGCTTTTCATGCATTCTTTTTCAATGACCAGTCCTGGGATATTCTTGAAATCGGGTATTTTCGCTTGTAGCCCCACAGGCCCTGTGAATATTGTGTCCATAGCACAGCTTTTCATGCTGCTGTTGTTCAGTCACTGAGTCGTGTCATAAGTTGGATTTGTAAGCGTGTGAGTCTGCTTCTGTTGTGTCAATTAGTTCATTTGTGTGAACTGATAGAATACACCTGTCAGTGATATCTGAGGTTATTCGTCTTTCTCTCTCTGACTTACTTCCCTTAGTATGATAATCATTTGGTCCATCCATGCTGGGGTCATTGGCATTATTCTGTTCTCTTTTATAACTTAGTAGGGTTCCAGTGAAGAGGGGTATCACTAAGTGTTCATGTTTTGGTCAATGGACTCGAGAGGTTTATAGTATCTGACTTTACATTTAGATCTGTGAACTGTTTGGAACTTAGTTTCAGATTTGGTTGGTTGGTTGATTGAATTTGGTTGATTCCAGTGTCTTGTGTATTGTAAATCATGCTTCCCTGAGAACAGCAGCGCATGTGTCTTTTCCAGTTCTGATTTCCTCTGGAGCTAAGTCCAGGAGTGGGACTGCCAGATCTTGCAGTTTCACTACGCTTAGATTTTTTTAAGGAACCTCTATGCTGTTTTCCATAGTTCTTGTACCAATTAACATCCCAATAAAGAATGAAGGGCAATTCTGTTTTCCCTGTGCCCTCTGTAGGACTTATTCCTGGTAGATCTTTTTGATGTTGTTCATCCTGACCAGTTTTAGGTGATTCGTCATGGTAGTTTTGATTTCCATGCATTTAATATTTAGTGAGGTGGAGTATCTGTGCAGGTCCTTTTTTGATCTTATACAGTATAAGTACAATTTACCAGCTGAAATTGGTTTATTGAATGTGTGCCCTGTTTTAAATTATTTTCCAATGATTTACACAGCGACATTGTTTGATGGCAGGTGTCATATACAGTCTCACAGACCTCGTGAATTTTGAGCCCAGCAGCCCTGGTTTTAAAGTTGTTGCTATGGGGAATGGCCACAAGGGGCAGCACTTCTTCATGCCCATCTCTGGTTTCCAGGGCGAGCAGAGCCTTAGGGAAAACCGTGTTCATCCAGGTTCACCCTGCCCTGGAGCCCTCTTGCTCAATTACCGAGCCAACTGCGTCTTTACTCTTTAAAATTATGTAGCTGTCCGGGTGGATGGCATCACCGACTCAATGGACATGAGTTTGAGTAAGCCCCTGGAGATGGTGAAGGACAGGGAAGCCTGGCGTGCCGCGGTCCACGGGGTCACAAAGAGCTGGACACATTGAGCGACTGAACAACAACCAATTGTTCAGGTGTGTGAGAAGCTGACCTGTGTATTTGGGCTTCCCTCGTGGCTCAGCTGGTAAAGAACCCGCCTGCTATGTGAAAGACCTGGGTTCAATCCCTGGGTCGGGAAGATCCCCTGGAGAAGGAAATGGCATCCCACTCCAGTACTATTGCCTGGAAAATTCCATGGACAGAGGAGCCTGGTAGGATACAGTCCATGGGGTCGCAAAGAGTCGGACACGACTGAGCTACTTCACTTTCTTTTCCACTTTCCAATGTTTAGTGACAGCATGTTACCTTGGTCACCTCTTTAAAAACCCTATCTCCAAATTCAGCCATATCCTGGTGTCCCGGGGGTTCAGAACGTGAATGTAGGGGGAAATGACTGAGCCGTGATGTCCTGCTTCGGAATGAACTGACACGAGCCTCAGTCCCTCCTTCCCTCAAGTCCCCCAGGGGTGACGTGAAGGCCGAGGGAGGGGCCGCGCCCGCCACGCTTGCGTCCCAGCTGCGCAGCCCTTCTCAGCTCTCCTTGACCAGGCAGCAGCATCTCCAGCCCTCCTGCGGAGCGGTTCTGGGGTGCAGTGTCCTTGTCCTCCTGAGGAGCGGTTCTGGGGTTCTGTGTCCTTTGTCCCCCTGCGGAGCGGTTCTGGGGTGCTGTGTCCTTGCCCTCCTGAGGAGCGGGTCTGGGGTGCTGTGGCTTTGTCCTGCTGAGGATAGGTTCTGGGGTGCTGTGTCCCTTGTCATTCTGAGGAACAATTCTGGGGTGCTGTGTCCCTTTTCCTCCTGAGGAGTGGTTCTGGGGTGTGGTGCTGTGTCCTTGTCATCCTGAGGAACAATTCTGGGGTGCTGTGTCCCTTTTCCTCCTGAGGAGAGGTTCTGGGGTGTGGTGCTGTGTCCTTGTCATCCTGAGGAACAATTCTGGGGTGCTGTGTCCCTTTTCCTCCTGAGGAGAGGTTCTGGGGTGCGGTACTGTGTCCCTGTCCTTCTAGGGTGCTCAGTGTCTGGGAAACCAGGAGCCAGCAGCCTAGTGGAGATACCAGGAACTCTCAGGGTCCTGGCAAATGCCTCTCCCACCAGACACCCCAGCCAAAGGGGCAAACCTTGGGGGGAATCACAACAGGAAGAGAGTCATGATCTCGTTTATGCTGCAGGAAGAAAACGTTGAGTTGGGGTGTGAGAGGCCCCCTGGGGTCAGGGAGCTTGGTTAGGGCCTGCTGGAGGGATTGGGCTTGGGCCAGGGCTGTGGGGTAGAGGGGAATTAGTATGGGGACTGGCCATAGGCTCTGCAGGAGGATCTGACAGTCACTGGAGCACAAGAAAGTGGGAGCCTGGGAAGGCCTGGGTGGGGCTCAGCAACCGGAGAGGGTGGGACCCCTTCTGGGCGTGGGGAGCAGCAGGATCTCAGCCCTCTGAGGGGCCTGTTAGCCCCCAAGATGAGATGCGGATGCAGTGGTTGGGCCAGGGCCTCTGGCCTGGGAGAGGGGCCCAGGCTGGAAATGTCGCTGGAGTCATCACAGGAAGAGGAAAGGCCAGGAGGGGGCAGGGGTTACAGCGGGCCATGTGCAGTGGCTGCAGTCCTGCTGGAACCGACTCAGAGCCCAGAGCAGTGGCTGTCGGGAGCTCAGCTTCACTTCCTTATTCCTCTGTAAAACTACTGTGTCAGAATTAGGGACACCGTCAGGAGACTTCAGAGCTCTGCGGTGCTGTGACATCGTCAAAGGGTCCCAGGTGGAAACAGAGCCACCGCAGGGCCCACCTGTGTTCCCAGGAGGGAGGCGTCCCGTCAGGGCTCCGGCCTCACAGCCGTCACCAGGGAGCTCCTGCCCTCAGGACTGGCTCCTCGTTCCCACCAGCTGCCGGTCAGAGGCCCAGGCACCCGCATCCTGGCTCCAACCTCCCGGACCTGGCTTCTGGGACAGCTTAGGGGTAAGCAAGACCCTCACACTCCTGTGCCTGCCTGGGGTAAGAACGTCTAAAAATCTGCACCTCGCAGACTGTGCAGGGCTGAGTGTTTCCAGCAGGTATAGGGGAAAGATGTGGTGAGGTTCCTACATGTGCAGGGCCTTCCCAGCGCAGAGATCTGTGCATTTCCCCGGCCAGTCAGCTCCCCCACGTCGTCCTTCCAGGAAGCCCAGATCCAGGGTCACGAGGGCAGAGGCCGTCTCCCTGCTTGTCTGTGACTTCTCACCCCACGGTGAGGAGCCTGGCTCCCACCATCTGCCATTTATCTTTGCCTTGCTCCATTCCAAAAGACACGTGCAGAAGTTTCAGCTTTCTTAGGTACTGCAGCCTGGAGAGAACCCCATAAAATAAGCCCACTGTTTATGAAAGATCCATTTTGCCTTTAGTCTACACATTCTATTAATCTCCAAAGTTGAGTCAGCACCTTTTGCTCCATCCCTTACACTGAGGCTACTCTATGTGTGTTTCTATTATTCTGAGTCCAAGCACACTCCGCTGGCTGCACAATAAGCCAATGAATCCGAGAGACGAGGTGTTGAGACAAAGAAGAAACTTTAACTGGGGAGCCAGCAGACCAAGAAGATGGCAGGTTAGCACCTCAAAATAACTGCCTTATTGGGGTCCAGATGCTGGGTTCTTTTATAAACCAGAGAGAAAGAAGCAATGAGGAACTAAAGTCAAATGCAGCATAGAGAGGGAGAGGCAGTGGGGAAGTAAAGGGAAAGGGCCTTCAGTCTTGCAAAACATCTCCCACAGAATGTGCAGCCTTGGAAGGGGTGTGGGTAGGGACAAACTATTCCTCCATGAGCTGAACAAAGGCGCTTTAGTTCACAGTCAAGCAGAGGGGTAGGGTCCTCCAGGCAAGCCACTGAGCATGATTATAATAATAAAAACAAAAAAAGCGAGTCACAAGTCACAGAAACAGCTTCCAACATGGAGTCGGGTTGGCTCTCTCCCTGCCACACTACTACAGCTACATACTACCACAGCGTGCATTCCACTGCTGCATCCAAAATAGCTAAATGTGAGTAGATTTTGTTTACCCCTCGGGCCACACAAATCTGTGGGCTCAGACAAAAACACAGGGACAGGCTTTCCATCCTACAGTTGAAGAGGAAAAGTTAAAATTTTACATAACCCCCTGCTCCTTCTGCCTCTGTAACTCAGCTTGCTTCTTGCAAAGTCTGGATCACATAGGTCACGTAGTCTCAGAAAGCAGGGACTTACAATACTAGGAACCGGAGCTTATCTCACTCACCCTTGTCCTGCTCTTTGCAATGGCCTAGCCCAGGGACGGTGGAGCCTGGTGGGCTGCCATCTATGGGGTCGCACAGAGACGGACACGACTGAAGCGACTTAGCAGCAGCAGCAGCAGCCCCTGTAAACCTGCTTAATCATGCCTGTCCAGGTCAGGCATCCCCCTCCCCATCTTGATTGCTATTCTCACGCACGAGAAACCCCTTAGTTTAAACCAGCCTATTAACAGCTAGTGTTGCCTACTATAGTCTGTCTATAAAAACTCTGTAACCCTTTTGTTCGGGGCTCAGAGCTTGGAGTGTTAACTCCTCAGGGCCTGCCAGCATAATAAACCTGAGTTCTCCAACTCTCTAAGTGTGGTGCTTGGTTTTTTGAGTACTGGTTTCTGCAACAATATGTCAGATAAGATTTATTCTTTTTTTCCCCATGGGTTGATGGCTCATTCCTTTCTATTGCTGAGCAGTATTCACTGCATGTGTATGGGAGGAAAAACCATTTTCCTCTAACCTAGGTGGTTAGTTGAGACTTTCCCTGTAAAAGACAAAAAAAGACAAATTACCAGGAGAAAAACAGAAGTTTAATAGCATGGATACCTCCTGTATATATGGAAGTTAACCAAGAAAACTGAGTCACTCCCTTAAGTGTCCAAAGCCATCACCTTAAATGCCATCTTCAGACACAAACAAAAGACCTTGGGGTTGTGGGGGAAGGGGAAAGCCAGTTATGGCAGGCTATCATGCAAAACACAGTAAAGAAGGGTATGGGTGTTTGCAGATTGAAGTCAGGACTTATCCATTGATAAGAGTTACTTGAGATTTAATCATCTGCTTATTTCTGGTGGGAAAAGGGACAGCCCTTAAATATGGAGAATTCTCTATTGTAAATGTCCTTCTCAAAAGGACAATTACTATTTAGTTTTCCAAGATTCCTTTTTTTAAAAAACATTAGACTGAAATAATCTTTATGCCAGAGAGTCATATTTTGGTCAAGTCAGGTCTGCTGGCATAAACTTCTAGGATTTCCTTATAATCATGTGAAGGCCCACCTTCTCCCACAGGAAGGAGGGTGGCTGGATTCAGGGCCTGACAAGGCTGAATAGTAACCTGGAGGTTCTCACATAACAGTCCCTGGTATTGAGTAATCTGGGATGTCAACAGCCATTTATGGGGGTCCCCTCGCAGGGGAGTGTTGACCTCATGTGGGACTTTTATGATCAAATCTTGGCCCAAAGTCAGCTTGGTTGCCTCGAGGACCAGTAAGGCAACCACAGCAACTGCCCGTAAGCATCCTGGCCACCCAGCGGCAACGTTGTCCAGCTGTTTCGGGAGAGAAGCCACGGGTCTGTCCCGTGTCCCCATAGTCTGGGACGACACTCCCATAGCCACCTTGTTGTTTTCAGTCATATAAAGACTAAGTGGCTTAGCAAGGTCTGGTAGGCCCAGGGCGGGCCTGATGTAATTGTACTGGGTTTGAGTTCTGTTACCACTGGGACTTGTTTTGCAAGCCTGGGGGTGTTGTCTTCCACCCAGACCTCAGGGAATTGTTGCATTAACTCTCTCTTTGTCTCAAATGTTTAGCCCTTCCAGGAGATCGTGCAACCTCCATTCATCTTGAGGGGTTACCGAGAGGAAGAGTAAATGGGTGGTTGAGCCCACTTGAAGAGTGGGCCTTTCATGGGAGGGAAAGGTCACTTTTGCCCCCAATTTAGACAGCAAGTCTCTTCCCAACAAAGGTTCTGGGCATTCAGGGATGTATAGAAGTTCATGAGTCACTTGGTGCTCCCCTCCCTCATCTGACATTTTCGGAGTAGGCTTGAGACACAAAGACTGCATTTATCACCATCTAAGACCCAGCAGCCTCTGGATCTATTGGCGTTTAAAATCTACAGGCCTCGCACAGTCTTTCGTAGAACTCGGAGGGTGATTAGCTTTCCCTTTGAATCACTTTGGAGGGTTTTGCCATACTCGGAGGTTTTTGGGCCCCCCTCTTGAGACCTTGTAAAATAGCCACATGATATCTCTCCAGGTGGCCCCTCCCTTCCTCTGTGTTACAGTCCCAATTGGGCCTCCCTCTCATTGGGAGTGGCTGGCTCTACCCACCACTGCAGGTTTGCAGTACCCTCAGGTGCCATTTCTCTTAACCATTTTCTGGCCTCAGTTAGGATCCTGTGTCTTTCCTCAGTGCTGAAAAGGGAGACTAGTAGTTGGATTATGTCATCCTATGTAGAGCAGTGGCTTCAAAAAATAGTCTCTATTAGCCTAATCATGGCTTGTGGCTCCCCCGAGTATGATGGAGTGTGTCTCTACCAGTTTAATATGGCTGTAGAGGAAAATGGCTGGTAATACTAGGCTGCAGAGGGCTGATGGTAGTGCCCACATGCGTCCTGAACCGGAGGCTGCTGTAGCTCTCTGAGGGGCATCTGTAGTGGGGTTCTTTCCTCTTGCTCCTTGGTGGCATGCAGCCTCTAATTTCTGTGTTTTCTTCCCCCTCCCCATTAGTACTCACTGGGAGAGGTGGATACAATCTAGGAGGTCCAGCAGAGGTGGAATTCTGGGGGCGTTGACCAGAGGTCTCCATTGCTGGGATCAGAGCCGGCCGAAACGGCAACTCTACGATCTCCAGGAGAGTTGGCAGAGGAGCAGCGGCTGCTTCAGGAACTTCACCCAGCCCTGGATCAGGTGTTAGGCGGCCTCCGGTCCTGGTGGAGCACTGGGAGGGAGGTGTGTCATTATCCAGTATTGGGGAGGGGGCAGGTCATCTCCATCCAAATCCTGTAGAATTTCCTTTTTATCATCAGTCAATTTTTTTTTGCCATTAATATTTCCCCCTTTCCCTTCTGGATACAGAACCTTGTCCAAGTAGGAGGGTCTTGAGCTAACCCTAGCCATGAGTCAATATATGGATATTGATCCAGGTGTCCTGGCTCTCCTGTGACTACTGTATAGACTGTCTCCACTATTTTTAAGTTCATGGTGTCCTTGGTGGCCATCCTACTCCCATAGGGGACCATTCGACCTCATGGAGTATGTGGAGGTGGTTAGGCGTCATCTTCATCCCATCAGTTCAGTTCAGCTGCTCAGTTGTGTCCGACTCTTTGCAACCCCATTATTGCAGGACGCCAGGCCTCCCTGTCCATCACCAACTCCCGGAGTTTACTCCAACTCATGTCCACTGAGTTGGTGATGCCATCTTATCCTTCGTCGTCCCCTTCTCCTCCTGCCCCCAATCCCTCCCAGCATCAGGGTCTTTTCCAATGAGTCAACTCTTCGCATGAGGTGGCCAAAGTATTGGAGTTTCAGCTTCAGCATCAGTCCTTCCAATGAACACCCGGGACTGATCTTTAGAATGGACTGGTTGGATCTCCTTGCAGTCCAGGGGACTCTCAAGAGTCTTCTCCAACACCACAGTTCAAAAGCACCAATTCTTCAGCGCTCAGCTTTCTTCACAGTCCAACTCTCACATCCATACATGACCATGGAAAAACCATAGCCTTGACTAGATGGACCTTTGTTGGCAAAGTAATGTCTCTGTTTAGAATATGCTATCTAGGTTGGTCATAACTTTCCTTCCAAGGAGTAAGCATCTTTTAATTTCATGGCTGCAATCACCATCTGCAGTGATTTTGGAGCCCCAAAAAATAAAGTCTGACACTGTTTCCACTCTTTCCCATCTATTTCCCATGAAGTGATGGGACCAGATGCCATGATCTTCATTTTCTGAATGTTGAGCTTTAAGCCAACTTTTTCATTCTCCTCTTTCACTTTCATCAAGAGGTTTTTTAGTTCCTCTTCACTGTCTGCCATAAGGGTGGTGTCCTCTGCATATCTGAGGTTATTGATATTTCTCCCGGCAATCTTGATTCCAGCTTGTGCTTCTTCCAGCCCAGCGTTTCTCATGATGTACTCTGTATAGAAGTTAAATAAGCAGGGTGACAAATAGACAGCCTTGACGTACTCCTTTTCCTATTTGGAACCAGTCTATTGTTCCATGTCCAGTTCTAACTGTTGCTTCCTGACCTGCATACAGGTTTCTCAAGAGGCAGGTCACTAAATCCCTTGACTCAGGATATCTGGTTTTCTTTAACAATAGTCTTTTGATGTTCAGACTGCCTGCACTTTGTTACAGAGTTCTGTGTAACCTGGCTCCTCCCTTCACCTCCTGGGACCAGTTCTTTCAGGGTTGCTTGAGATGGTGTCTCCTGGGCTTGTAGTCCTAAAAATTCCCACCGAATAAAACATAACTCTCAACTTTTAGGTTATGCGTCTTTTTTAAGTCGACAAGAATATTGTAACTTTGTTCCCATTTTCATTGTTTAAGGAACCTTCACATTGTCTTCATGGGTTTCCCAGGTGGCATTAGTGGTAAAGAACCCATCTGCCAACACAGGAAACATAAAAGACGCGGTTTCAATCCCTGGGTTGGGAAGATCCCCTGGAGGGGGACATGGCAACCCACTACAGTATTCCTGCCTGGAGAATCCCATGGACAGAGGAGCCTTGCAGGTTACAGTCCGTGGGGTCGAAAAGAGTTGGACATGACTAAAGTGACTTAGCACGCATGTTCTCTCCCATAGTGACTCTTCCCAGTTGACATTCCAGCATCAATGGAGGAGGGTTCTCATTTCTCCACACCCGCTCCAGCCTTGGTTCTTTGTAGAGCGTTTGGCAATGGCCATTCTGACTGGTGTGAGGTGATACCTCATTGTAGTTTTGATTTGGATTTCTCTAATATTTAGCAATATTGACATCATTTACTGTGATTTTTTTTTAAAAAAGTGTGAGTGTGAAATCTCTTGTAATTGACTCTTGAACGCCTGCCCTGTGTTTTGATAAACACTCCTAGAGCATTTCCTGAAGCCGGTTGTTGTTTACTCACAACCCCATGGGCCCTCTGAATATTAAGTGTCCATCAGCACAGCTTTTGACGTTGTTGTTATGAAAAACGGCCACAAGGCGGCAGCATTTTTCATGCCCCTTTTTCTTCTTCTTTCTGTGCAATTTCATTTGGATCTTACATTGGAACAGAGTTGATGGCCAATGTTGTGTTTGTATAAGGTGTACAGGAACTTAATTCAGCCATGCATAAATACATATCTATTCTTTCCAGGTTTTTCTTCCCATATACAGAAGATCCTAAAAGGTAGTGAGAAGCACGAGTCAGAAAAGAGAATAAAAATGCATCAAGATATGGTGGAGGTGTTTGAAACAAGTGGAAACCCAAGAAATGTAATCCTGTAGAAGCAGGGCTCTACAAATTTAAAGCATGGAAACTGGATTCTGGAATTCTTTACAGTGGGCGCATTTTCCCTAAGAAACTGCTAGAGAAGCCACCTATTGGCTTTGATTTTGAAATGGAGAAAATAATCAAACAGTGAGAAGCAAAGAGTGTATTGGAGGATAAACACTTTAAATTTATGCAAAGCCTTGCCCAAATCTTGTTAGGTGTTGTGGTTGTTCCCAATAAGAAAGAAATTCCACTCACTGTCCCCAGGACTCCTGCCTTTGTTTGGAAGAAGAGAACCCAAACCCACCCAAGAAGATGAGGTTGAGGAGCAGCCAGTAATGATAAGAACCCAACAATCGCCCATGACGGAGGACCTTTGAAGTCCAAAATCCCGGTGAGAACTGTGGAAATGCGCCCTTTCTGTTTTGATACAAAAATGTCACTTATAGAAGGAGAAGAAATTAAAACAGCTGCAGAAAGGGGAGGTGGCACATTCTAGGCACTTCCTTCGCCTCATTTTACCACCATTAACCTGCAGGAGAAGAACATGAAGAACACGGCTCAGGCTGAACCTTCTGCGTGGAGCCTGGCAGAAGAGGCGCCTGACGGCATACACTTGGGTTCTCTCCGTGCCCGGAGACAAAGAAGGCTCCACCCGGTGTCACGGACACCGGCAGAGACGGCTGGAGACCCCGGGTGGTACTCACACAGTCAAGGGCCGCTCACTCACCGTAGTTCGCGTGGCTTCCATCCTCCTCCTCTGTTTTATATGTCAGGATATATAGTTGATTTGGTTTGTAATTTATTCACTTGAAGTGTAATTTTTACTGCTTTTACCCTTCACTTTTTATATTTAAAAACAAAGATACTTGATTTAGTTTATAGTTTATGTCTGATTCTTTCCTCCTCTCTGTGCAAAGTGAATTTGGAGTTAAGGAGCCCTTTGCTGTGAGGGGGAGCCTGCTTAACCGCCGGACGAGGCAGAGACCTGGCTGCGTGTCTCTCACCGAGGCTGTCTACCGCTTCGGGCAGAGCTGCTCTTCAGGCACCGTCTTCCCTTGTTGGCACTGACGATGAGGGAACGCTGAGCAGGGCATGTTTTACGTCCCCCTGTGACCTGGGCTGGAATCAATGTTTGTCTTACTAAAAATTAATAAAGGCAGTTCCATACTCCTCTCCACAGTGATTCTCAGCGTTTACATCTCATCAGCCCCGTGAGTGTTCTCTTTTCCTCCAAGTCTTCCCCACCATTTTCCTTTGTAGACTGAGGATGGCCTTTCAAACAGCTGCAGTGTTCCCTAGCCGTGGTTTTGATTTGCACGTCTCTAACAATTCCTGATGTGCAGCACGTTTTCATGGGCTTTGATTTTAACTAGGGTGTATGGAATTGACTGTGGAAATTTTCATCTTCATAGTCTACCCAGTTTTTGTTTTCAGTTAGTTACCCATGGAAACTTCTAAAGTGCCGGTATCATTTAGAACCCAGTAGTCCTTGTAAATATGAAGTGTTTATGAGTGTTGTAGTGAAATAAGAAATAGTTTTTCCTCTTTTGTCTTTTGAGTCCTTTTCTACTTTAACTGTTCCTGATCTACAGCCTGCATCGATAATTAAGTCTCCTTCTTTTCAGAAGACTAACCTGTTATGTAAGCTACATCCTGCACCTATGTGTGTGTGTGTGTGTTAGTCACTCAGTTGTGTCTGATTCTTTGTGATCCCATGGACTGTAGCTCACCAGACTCTTCTGTCCATGAAATTCTCCGGGCAAGATTACTGGAGTGGGTTTCCATGCTCTCCTCCAGGGATATCCCACACCTATCGCCCTCTAACTCTGCATGAGCCATATTTCACATCTATTATCTTTTAATTTTATGCTAGTCACATCCTGATGCTTAACTTTATGGTGCTCTCTGCAAACCTCTCCTTATAGTTTTTCTCTTTTTGCATTACAGAAAGAACGCCTCAACGCAATTTACAAAAGACAATGGCCCCAACTCCTGCGACTGCCTGCTGGACCCATTGCTGGGCTCCCTGACGCCAGCCTGTTGACTGTTTTGAAACAATGCAAAAAGAAAGAATACAGGATCCTTATATGTTTGCTCTTTATTTCCAACCTCTGATGATGAGCCCCAACTGTGTGATCCCCTTGATTCCCCATCAGGGGAGACACAGTTCTTGAGACACAAGTCTACTGTGTTCTCTCCTCTTCCAGCTTGGGGATTAAAGTTATCTGTTGCCGAGGTCCAGCCCCAGCTGATCCAGGGAGTTCGAAGCGGGGACAGCGTCGGCGAGGATCAGGATACAATAGCTTCAATTAGATATTAATTAGAGATGTAAAGAGTAATAGAATGAGGATAGCTCAGTAGAAAATTCAGTTGAGAAAAGAGGCTGAGTAGCTTGGTTTACGCGGGAGACCAATAAAACTTCAAGACAAGAAGTTTGTACCACTTACGTAGGCTGCAGGCGTTCTTCCATTCTCCCGAAGGAGAGGAGACACTGAGGCCTCCCTGGTTGGATCTTAGAAGCCCAGGCAAAATTAGTAAGCTTGGTGGGTTCCGTGCTCCAGATGGAGACTCAGCCAGAGTTTGAGAGAGAGAGTGACATGGGGAGACCAGTCTTTCGAGGAACTGATCGCAATTCTTTATTTTCCATGGTCTACTTTTATACACTGAGATGTTATGCAAAAGTCACGTGGGGTCAGCAGTCCTGACTTTTATCAAAGTCAGGTGCTTCATACAAATGTATACAGAGGTCTTAGGGGTGTTACATCATCTTCTGGCCAGGGGGCCTGCTGACAATTTATGACCCTCTCCTTGTGACAGCGGTCAGTCAACCAGGACACTTATTTTTCCAGGGGTGATTATTCTTAAAACAGACTCCAGCTTCTGAAGGTACCAGATAAAGTTACATTCCTATAGGGTGAGGGTGTAGTGGGTTTTAATTAAGGAAAGAATTTGCTTAGCCTAAGGTCTAACGTGATTAATATCAAAGGTTAATACTTATTTCTTCTATATATTCATTAATGTGTATAAGGGCAGGTTATGTGGAGACTTAGCAGTAAACATTGGCTCAACAAATGAAAAACCCTTCACCAATACAATTTCTAATCAGCCCCCTATACTATACTAATAGTTTTCTAACTTCTCTGAAGAACCTATTTTTAGAAGGTTTAAAGCATCTCATGCCTCTCATGGTTGGGAGGCTGTGAGCAATCACATGTGGCCGGACAAGCCTGTCAGGCAGGCTAGAGAACCTTCAGAGGAGTTTGTAGGTTGAAACACTCTTGTCACACCCAGGAGTTTTTATTAACTGGAGCTCTAAGTTAACTCTGTTTCCAAAAGAGGTGGTGGGGGACATCCCCCCGTAAAGTCAGAGGTGTAGGTGAGAGCACAAAGTAGTAAAGTAGGCAGGCTCTGGTTATGGGGTAGATGCTCAAGAATTTCCAGGGGGACTCCTGAGGCTCGATCCCGCCTTTGCGTATGTCGAGCCTCCTTCCTCATGACCATTGCCACGGGTGGAGGTCCTGACGCCGGCTCCCAACAATCTGTCTATTTCCTCCAAAAAACATTTGTTTCCACAAAGGTATAAGGTTCCTATGTTCTTGTTCTTTTTTGCATTGTTTCAAAACAGTCAATAGGTTAATCTTCTGAAAAGAAGGAAACAGTTATCAATGCAAACTGTAGATAAGGAACAGCTAAAGTAGAGAAGGAATCAAAAGGCCAAAGAGAAAAAAACTTTTTTCTTATTTCACTGCAGCATAAGCAATAGCTTTAAAGTTTCTGTTGCAGGAGATGGCCACAAGGAGACAGGATTTCTTCATGCCCTACTCCTGTTACTACAGTAACCAGAGCCTTAGGGTGACTCCTAGTCCGTGGATTCTTCTGGCACATGCCAGAAGCCTGTGGCTCATTAATCCTTGTTTTTCTTTTTTAAAGTTAGTGTTTACTTCCTTTGGAGGATAGCTGACTTACAGTGCTGTGTTTGTTGGTGGAGAGATTCTTCATCAGTTATCCCCATACACATTCTGATTCATCTTGGTTTTTTCACATAGACATTATTATAGACTGTGTAGTACAGCACCCTTTCTACAGTAGGTCCGTGTCGATTCTATATTCTATATGTATTTGTGAGGATAAATGAACCCAGCCTCCTAATTTATCACTTCCACCCCCCACTCTCCTTCTGTAGCCATGTTTGTTTCCTGACTGTGCGAGCATTTCACTTTTATAAAATAACTCATTGGTATCAGTTTCTTCTTCTGAAGTACATCGCTCACTATAATTGTTCTAGTTCTAGATCATCCCTGCAAATGGCAGTATTTTCTCATGGCTGAATCATAATCCCTTCTATGCATATATGATTTCTTCATTCATCTGTCTGTGTACATTTTGGTTACTTCCATGTCTCAGCTGTTGCAAATGCTGCTGCAGTGCAGGCTTGTGTGCGGTGTTGTTCAGTCGCTACTTCTATCTTGCAAAACCCAGACAGTCCCCGTGAGACACTCAGTCCCCATTCCCCTCCCTCAGCCCCTGGCACCCACCATCGTGCTTTCTGTGTCTATGGAGCCATTTGCTCTAGGGACCTTGTATGAGTGGACTCAAACATCATTTGTTCTTCCGTGTCTGCCTTATGTCACTGAGCATAATGTCTTCAGGGTCCATCCACGCTATAGCCTGTGTCAGAATTGCCTTTGTTTCAGGCTGGACAACATTCATTGTGTGGATGGACCATGTTCTGCTTGCCCATTCTTCTGTCGAGGGACACATGAAATATCTACATTCATCTCTCAGGTCTTGTAGTACTTGTGGAATAACTTCAGAAAGTCCCATCATCTAAAAGTCATTCACCATTAACTACTTTATAAACTTTTTTATTTTGGAAACCATCGAAGCTCAGAAGAAGGGAAGAATGCATGTGAGCTTCACTTGTGTTTAGGAACGAGCACTTTAGGGTATTCATTTTATTCCCCGTTTGTGTGCTATGCGTGTGTGTGCATCTGTTGGTGGACACGTGCTCTTTGTGTGCATGGTGTAGGTGCACAGCTCATATGTGTGTGGCATGGGAGTGTATGTGTGTGTGGTAATGGGTCATGGGGTGGGGCCTTGGGGCCCGAGGTGGGCAGGCGGGCACAGGTGGGAGCTCCCCCAGGTGCTCTGCTCTGATGGCGTCTATGCCCCACATCTGCCCTCATTCTCCACTTGGATGCAGCACGGTGCCCTGTGGGAGTCAACCCCGGCATGAAGTCACTTGACCAGGAGCCTAGGAGGTGTCAGGCCCACTCCCCCACCCTGCGGGGAAGCAGTACCTGGGCGCACTCCATCCCTAACTGACCAGTAGGATGGACAGACCCACTCTCCCCGAGGACGCTGCAGGACTGTCCTGCCTGGGTGACCCGAGGAGCACCTCCTGCTGGGAACCCGGAATGCTGCAGCCGGGCCACTTCCGGTCTGTCCTCGCGGGACGCTGGGCTGTGCTCCACTGGGTTCCTGGCTTTCCCCGGGCCCTGACCACCACATGGTTGCAAAACCTGGTCACAGTTTTGTTTTGCCTGCCAAAATGTGTAGTGACAAAGCTTTTGTTCCTTTCCTGATGTGGGTGAAGTGTGGAGCCAGTGATGATTTCTTCAGGAAAGGTACGTCCCAGTTCTCACACGCAGGTGAGCCCCTGTTCAAAGATGAGAGACCCTGGGGGTGTGACCTGTGCCTCCTAGGAGCGCAGCCCTAAGCTACTTTGAACCTGGCCAAGTTCTGTTTACATGGTGGATTCAGACCTCTCCAAGTCCTGTCTACACTGATTATGTTTATACATAATCAGTTCTTCTGCAGTGAGAACATTTACACCTGGCCGGGTACTCTGTGCAATAGGACATGGAGACCTGGGTGCAGACTGGGCCTGTCCTCTGTCCTGGAAGACTCTGTGCCTGTGTCTGAATGTCAGTGCTCAGATTTCTGGGGTCTGGAGCTGAGGTGGGTTTCTCTGGGTGACTGTGGGCTTCCATGGCCCTCCCAGGGGTCAGTGCTGAGGTAGGGCTCTTAGTCTTTCCCTCTGACAAGTTCATCTCCTCTGGGGCTCATCGAGACAACTCAGATAGGCTACCTGGTTGTTGTTGTTCAGTCTCTAAGTGTGTCCAACTATTTGTGACTACATGGACTGCAACACATCAAGCTTCCCTGTTCTCCACTGTCTCCTGGAGTTTGCTCAAACTCACATCCATTGAGTCGGTGATGCCATCCAACCATCTCATCCTCTGTTGTCCTCTTCTCCTCCTGCCTTCAATCTTTCCCAGCATCAGGGTCTTTTTCAATAAGTCAGCTTTTCCCATGAGGTGGTCAAACTATTGGAGCTTCAGCTTCAGCATCAGTCCGTCCAATGAATATTCACAGTTGATTTCCTTTAGGATTGATTGGTTTGATCTCCTTGCAGTCCAAGGGGCTCTCAAACATATTCTCTAACACCACAGTTTGAAAGCATCAGTTTTTCGGTGCTCAGCCTTCTTTATGGTCCAGCTCTCACATTCATACACGCCTACTGGACAAACCACAGCTTTGACCATATGGACCTGGCTTGTTTACATATTGGAGGCCCACCGACCACAGCCAAGGTGTCCTGACCGAGGGAATATGTGACCCCAGGTAGGGGGGTCTGGGGACTGAGTCTCACCTCATCTGCATGGGCCAGAATCATGTGCAGAGGGAGACCATATACTCAAAGCTAAGAAAAAGGGAAGAATACACGTGAGCTTCACTTGACTTGTGTTTAGGAATAAATGCTTTACAGTATCATTTTATACAGGCCTCTGCCTATTTCCTCTTTATCCCTGAGTGGTTCCCCATCCCTGGGGCTCCTGGAGACTCCTCAGGTGAGCTACCTGGTAATTATTCCAATTCACCAGCATGAGCATTGGGGAGAAGGGAGCAGGTTTATCTGGGCAATTGATTATCTGGGCACATGGACCAGCAAAAAGCTAATGAGCAGCAGGTGAGGTTGCAGCGGTGATCTCCTTCCAGTAGACCTCCATAGTCAGCAGAGACCAGACCTACCCCTCCTCTTCCAGCCCAGCATTTGATGTGTTTTCACAGAATCTCAGTGGGATAACAGAAGACCCAGACTGCCAGCACCATGGCAGTGTGTTCAACATTATTATGCAGCTGTAAAAACAGTTAATATCACACAGAACCGAAGGGAATGTGGGAGAGCAGGAGGGGGAACCTGGGTCCCCAGTGACACCCTCTCAGCGAGGCTGGGCCTGGGTTGGGCTGGAGGGTGTGACTGAGAGTTTGCTGGACAGGATGCCACATTTAGAGGGCCTCCTGCAGTGTAAGTTTCAGGGCTACATAGCAACTAAGTGCAGAGCATGGTGGCTGAGCTGATGGTTGTGGATCCTGCAGGCAGAACTCCAAACCCCTAATGTTGGAAGATTGTCTGGAGTCACAGGACATGCTTGCTCTCTCTGCTGAGATGATCTCAATGGGGATCCAGGTTCCCCCTCCTACTCTCTAGGAGCCATCAGACTGCAGCCACTCCCCACAGTAAGCCCTGAGGAAACTCGGGAAGGAGAAGAATACCTGCCCTCTAGCAGGAATCAAAGTGCAACCACTTCTCATGGTGAACCCTGAGGAAACTCAGGAGGGAAAAGAATACCTGCATTCCAGCAGCCATCAAAGTGCAGCCACTCCCATGGTGATCCCTGAGAAAAGTCTGGAAGGAGAAGACAGGATACTGGCCCCAGATGGTGAGGTGTGTATCAAAGGGGATGATTTCAACGAGATGACTCTTGCATCTTCCCATACATAAAAAGTGCAAAATTCCTTACCTTTAGATGCTTCCTGCATTTTTGAAGCCCTAAAAGATTCTTGCTGAATAAAACATAACTCTTAACACCTAGATTATAAATATTTTTGTGTCTACACATATGAAGTAGACACTTTCCAAAGAGCAACAAAAGATAAATCTCAACATTCAGAAAACTGGCACCAGTGGTGGGCACTCCCCAAAAGATGCAACTGGTGGAGCAATTAGAACAATCAGGTTCCCATTTTCCATAAGATTGTGGAATGGACACTGAGAGTGGGGAATTGTTACAGGGAAGAACAAAATCTGACTCCATGTTAAAAAAATTTTTTTTTTCAAATTCAATCTTTTACTTTAACCTTTGCTTCCTGTTGGTTTGTTTGCTACAGGGATACTGTCCATACATAATGGCCTACTTCAGGAAACCCTGCCCCTCTGGCTTTGTTTAGGACCTGTCCACCTGTGGATGGCTACAGGAAGGGAGAAAGTAACACATCTCCTCCCTAGGCTGGCCATTCCAGGAGATATTTGCCAGATTAATGGCCTTTTTACTTTATTTCCTCACCTTCTCAGCTCTGTGTTCTATAAAAGACACTGGCAACCAGACCCTGACAAGATGGTTTCTTTGAGCTGTTAGTCTGCTATCTTCTCAATCTGCCAGCTTTCCAAGTAAAGTCGTATTTCTTGCCTCAGCACCTCGCCTCTGGTTTATTGGCCTGTTGTGAGGCATGCAGAGCAAGCTTGGACTTGATAACAATCACACATGCTTTGCAGTCAAAAAATCAAAGCATAAAATGGAAGCAATGTTGTAACAAATTCAATAAAGACTCTGAAAATGAACCATATCAAAAAGATCTGAAACCAAAAGGAAGTCAGTGGTTGTCTGAACTATTTAAAAAGGAGTTAGTGCCCCTCTTGCCCATACCCCAGAAGCCACACTGGACAGTTAGGCCCTGTCCACTCAGGACACCCTCTCCGGACCCCAGGTGGATGTGCTCTGCCCCAGTGCCCACCTGGGTCTCAGGAGATAGATGAGACACAACCTAGGGGGTCTTTTCTCTGGTCCAGGGGAGCATCACACCAACCGCCCTGTCTCCCTGCCCATAATAAATAAGGAGTGTTGTTGGCACCTGGGCGAGTGATGCTGTGGGCACCTGGACAGCCTTTTCCCTGTGAGAGTTGATGTGAAGACAACACAGAAGAGAACCAGCCAAGAAGGATCCAGTCAGAAGTAAAGCCCTCTTTACAGGGACACCGTGAGACCCAAGCACTCACTCTGCCCACCCTGCTCCAACTTCTGGGAACTGGCCTTTGTCATTCTCTGGGCAGGAGGTGGAAAGGGCAACCTGGTCCTCTCTTCAACCTCCTGAGACCAAGGTGGGCACTAGGGGCAGCAGCAGCTCCACCTGGAGTCCAGAGAGAGTGTCCTGAATGCACAGGGCCTAACCGTTCAGTGAGGCCGGCCCTTGTCCACAGTGCACTGACCTGCGGCAGGGTCTCAGGTCCCTGGCATCCAGCTCACCCATCGCCAACCCCAGCTTGGTGTCTTGGGAGCCCCTCGCTGGCAGGCACCCAGGAGGTGAAAGCTGCATGCCCAGCGAGAAGGAGGAGAAGCCGGTGGGGCAGGGGTCCAGCATGGAGTGTCCAAGGCCCCTCTGCTCTCCCAAGAACACCCAGCCCTGCCTGCCATGGCCTTTCTCTTCTTCAGTATGTGTGGCTGATGTTGCCAAACACCTTCCTCTGGAAGAGAAGGCTCTGTGACCGTGGAAGGGGTGGAGGTGAGGAGGCGCTGTAACCCTAATCCCAGGAAGCTTCAGGACAAACTTCCCTGAGCCCTGAACGTACTGCTTGTTAAATCTGTACCAACTGAAGCCGAGATCCAGGCAAATTCTCTGTGAAAACACTTACCATGTCGAGCAAGAGAAACAACTGAGGTCAAGATCTGGGCAGGTTCTCTGTGGAAACACGTTTCGTTTCCAACAAGAGAACAAACCGAGGCCGAGGTCTGGGCAGATTCTCTGTGGAAACAGTTTTCACGTCCAAAAAGAGAACCAACTAGGCCGAGATACAGGCAGGTTTCTATGAAACACTTTTTGTTTCCAACAAGAGGACCAACTGAGGCTGAGATCCAGGCAGGTTCTCTGTGGAAACACCTTTCTTTCCAAAAAGAGAGGATTTAACCCACAGCCGAACCCTGAGACGTGGGACATGCTGTTACTTAGAGAATGCAGGGAAGGTGTTTGAGAGGCTTCTTCTCAGGCGGCTACCCTGAGGCCCCTGGAGTTACTGGACCTAGAGGCGGAGCACTCACGCTTGTCTCCTCACTGCAGACCAGACAATGCCCCCAACTTCACAGTCCTGCTCCCCCGCCTCCCTGAGCTCAACAGAATCCCCCCCCCCCCCCCCAATCACAAGGCCAAAGCGCAGTCTTCTTGGTGAGCAGAGCAGAGGCCGGTGGGAAGGTAGGTGGAGGCTGAAAGCTTTTGTAGAAGAAAAACACACACGTGTGTTACCACATGTGGTGGCCAGATGCTTCAGTAATTGGTGTTCCCTACACATTTATGGGTGGGTTTTAGTTTCTGTATTTTCTAATTTTTTTTTAAACAGCTGCATGTTATGAGAAAATTTTTGCAATCAACCACGAGAACTTGCAAAATAAGATCTTTGTTTTTTTTTCTTTCCCTAAAATGTTGCAGTTTTCTATGGTGACAGATGAACAGCCTCCTGCCTTTGAATATTCATTTAATTGGCTGTGCTGGGTCTTAGCTGTGGCATGTGGGATCTAGTGCCCTGACCAGGGATTGAACCTGGCCCCACTGTGTTGGGAGCTCAGAGTCTTAGCCTCTGGACCAGCAGGGAATGCTGCAACCTCCTACTTAAAAAAAGATTATTTGTTTACTTTTGGCTGTGCTGGGTCTTCGCTGCCGTGCGGGCTTTTCTCTGGTTGTAGGGCATGGGGGCTGCTCTCTCGTTTCTGTGCGTAACTTCTCACTGTGGTGGCTGTTCTGGTTGGAAGCACAGGCCCTGGGCACTTGGGCTGCAGTAGCTGTGCATGGGCTTAGTTGCTCCATGGCACGTGGGGTCTTCCCAGATCAGGGATTGAACCCGTGTCTCCTGCATTGGCAGGTGGATTCTTAACCACAGCACCACCAAGGAAGTCATTCCCCTTCCCATTTTCTGCCAACATCCCACTTTAAAAAAAGACAAAATAATCTGTTTAGTAAGTTTTCAGGAGTCTGAGCTCTGAGGTCAGCGTCTGTGGCGTCATTCTCCCAAAGGCATCTTGGTTTCAGATACTGGCTGGGCTCATGAGTCTGGCGACCAGGGTAGGTCTGATGGCTGAAGACAGGCTTGGCCTCTGGAGCTCTGCCCTCACCGACCCACCCAGGGTCCAGAGCCCTGGCAGCCAAGCAGAGCCACATGCAGGCGGGGCTGGTACGGCTGTGGGGCCGCTGCGGTCAGGGTGGAGCATGAGGCAGAGGCAGCTGGCTGTCCTGTCCCCGCGACTGCTGCACTCCTATGTGCCCGTGCAGGGCAGTCACGGTGTCAGGTGAGGCCTGGCCACCGTCGTGGGGACAGGATGGGACCTCAGACAGCTCACATCCCCACTCCCCATCCCCCAGCTCCGCTTCAGATTGTGGCTTGTGGCTGCTGGCAGCTCCCTGGGCTGGGAGGCTGTGTAAAGCACTAGCCCCCTTGCTCAAGGTCAGCTGAGACCCTCAGGTCTGGGGTCAGATACCATCCCTGCCACCGTGCAGGTCGTCCCACTTCTGTGAGGGAGGGCCTGTGCAGGGCTGTGGTTGATGGGGGGCTTGGGGGTGTTGTGGGCTGGCCCAGGAGCCAGCTTTTTGGGGCAGGAGAGGGGAGCGGAGGGGAGGGGAGGGAGAAGCTTTGAATTGGTCAGGCTTCCAGGGGATTCCAGGCCCAGCCCTGGTGGGAGGTGCAGGTGAGAAGCCCCTGCAAGTTTCTGGGTCCCCACCATTTTTCAGTTGATGCCCATCTGCCTGCACCACCCCTAACTCTCCCTCCTGTGGCCCCTGCCTCAAGCCACAGAAGATGGGGAGTTTACGTGGCTTCCCTTCCTGTAGGGAAACCAAACCACAGACAAACACGTTCTTTAAAAAAGTATGAAAGAAAAGAGAAAATAACAGTGGGTGGTTATTACTGACACGGTTCATGTAGAGACGCTTCGGAAGCCTGGCACAGGGAGGGAACTGAGGGCCATTGCCCCCAGCCCTGGAGTTTGCACCGCCCTGTGGCCCACTTTCCCCTTGGTGTCTTCTGGTGACCAGGTGGACTTCAGCCTCCTGAACCCCTTCTAGAAGGATCAGGACAGGGCAGAGGTTATTCACAGAGGGGAGGGTGTGGTCGACTCTTGAGAACACCATTGGCTCCACTCTGTGTCGGAGCTCAGTTCTGGGTCTAAGCAAGCGTGGCTTCCTGGTGCGGTCCCCAACTTCACTCACCAGGGGAGGCCTTTGTGTCTATCTTGTCCCCACGTGCTGCCTGGTCACCCCGGGACCCGTGCTGTGTGTATCTGCTCTGCTCACAGCACACTCCGTGGCCCATCAGACTTCACTCATAAAAAAGGTAAGTGTAAGGATGAGCTTTTCTGTAGTTAAGAATTTCAAGGTCGAGGCAGCATTGACCAGAGCATGTGGGGACAGATACGAGGCTGTGCATTAGAGAAGCCACAGTATGGGCTTCGAGGACCCTCTGTGTGGGTGGTGGGATGGGGCCAGACAGGGATTTTCTGAACGTGTGGCTCCAGGCTCTTTTTTCAGCAGGGTGGATGACTGTCAGCATTGCCTGTCTGTGGAGGGGCTCTGGGGCTGCCCAGCTCAGCAGGAACGGAAGTGGTGGGAAGGGAGGTCGCCCTCCCTTAGCACCCCTGACCTCACACTCCCCATCAGGGCAGTCGAGTGCCTAAACGGCCCCTTCCCTGTCTAACTCTGAAGACCTGGAAGGTGTGGGGGCTGAAGGACACACAGGAAACAAAATTCTGTAAAGCAATTATCCTTCAGTTAAAAGATAAAAAGAGATTAAAGAAAAAAGCACAAAGAACAGCAAAAGCGGGGCTTGCATTCTCATCAGCCTCTGCCAGATTCCGCCTGTGCTTATGCATCAGACTAAAATGCTGCTGCCTCTACTGTGTATCACAGACGAGAATAGAGACACAGAGAGGTTGAGCATCTTGCCCCAGGTCACACAGCCGCTGAGTGCAGGGCTGAGAACTGGATCCCTGTGGTCAAATCTGGAGTCCAGGTGCTGTGATGACCCTGAGGGAGTGGCAAAGACCAGATGGCCCAGGCTGAGCCAGGCACACACACATGCCCACACTCACGTGCCTGAGGCCTTCACTTTGAGGCTACAGAAGTCAGAGGAATCCAGAGGGCAACCAGGAGACACCAAAGGAGAGTTGAGGTCCATAAGGAGGAGAGGCCACACTTCCCAGGAGGCCGGGGAATTCTCTTCCCTGGTGATTCTGTCTCAAACCCTAGATTCCTCTCCCTGAACCCAGGAACTGACTGTCCAATGCCTAACTGAGCTGGCTCCAGAATTATGCCTTCCCAGGGGTTCAGCTACCACTGGACCCCACTGCACTCAGTAATAAGGGGGGTATAAGTACGTAGTCTGGGCTTCAGATTTCTTTGGAGACAAAAATTATCAGAAGAGGAGTACAAAAAACCATGAAGGCAATTGGCATGAACATCTCCAGAACACCTAAGAAACCCTCTGCTCTTTATCTACCTCCTCTCCTATCATGAAAGTGTCATAAAGTGAAACTGTCAAAAAGGTCTATTTAATCAAGTAATTCTGTGCTTATCACACTCTTTCCTTAAAATATTTATTTATGTATTTATTTTTTCGGCTGCGCTGTGTCTTAGTTGCAGCATGTGGGAGCTAGTTCCCCAATCAGGTAGTGAGCATGGGTCTCTGCAATGGATTCTTGGCCACTGGACCACCTGGGAAGTCTCTCCTCATACACTTGGGGACTGTAATGGGTCACAGACCTCCTCTGAGGCCCCCTTAGAGCTGAGGCATGGGGTGGCTGCAGTAATCCTCCTGTGCTAAGATGTGGTTTGTTTGTCATGACTCACACTCTCTGCAAACATAGGGCTGCTCCCCTGTGTGTGTCCTCTGGTGTGTGATGAGATTTATCACTGAAGCTTCGCCCACACTCCCTGCAAACATAGGGCTTCACCCCTCTGTGTCCTCTGGTGCATGATTAGGAGGGACTTCTGACTGAAGCTTCGCCCACACTCCCCGCAAACATAGGGCTTCTCCCCTGTGTGTGTCCTCTGGTGTCTGATGAGACTTGACTTCTGACTGAAGCTTCACCCACACACCCTGCAAACATAGAGCTTCTCCCCTGTGCGTGTCCTCTGGTGTCTGATGAGATGGGACTTCTGACTGAAGCCTTGCCCACACTCCCTGCAAACATAGGGCTTCTCCCCTGTGTGTGTCCTCTGGTGCATGACGAGGAGGGACTTCTGACTGAAGCTTCACCCACACTCCCTGCAAACATAGGGCTTCTGCCCTGTGTGTTCTCTCGTGTGTGATGAGACTTGACTAAACCTTGGAGCTTTGCCCACACTCTCCATACTTGACTTCTATAATCCCTGAGACCCCTGCCCCCATAAATAATTTGCCTGTGTCCTCTGGATTCAGTCTCTGGCTTGTGCTGGGCTCTTCTGTGATTCTCTTATGTACCCCAGAAGCCCCCATTTGTCTTCTGGGTGAGTAGGAGGAGGCCCTTGAAATCCTCTTCAGCCTTGCTTTTCAGCAAAGGTTGGAGCCTGTCCTTGGCCTTGCAACCCTCAGGTTTGTCACTTGGGCTGTGTGGATTGGAATATCGCTGCTGCTGATTTTGACTGCCTGGGCAGGGATCCTCTGGTTGGAGGTGGTCTCTTGCAGATGGTCTCAGGAGGGTCTGAGAAGGGTGATTGCATTGGACGTGTTGGCTGAGGAATTTCTGACTGGAGAAGGCCAGAGAGCAGGAGGCACATGGGTGGCTCTTGGGCTTCGGTTCTGCTGAAAGAGGAAGCTTTTGGTCAGGTAGCGGGTTTGCCACGGTAAGGCCGCCCCACTGATCATCTAGGTGTTGATGGTGCACGATTTGTCTCCCATCAAGTGTGTCTTTACAGTCCACGTCTCCATTCCATTCTTATTCTCTATGTCTACAGAAATCCAGGAAGCTTGTGTCAAGGGCCTTTTCTACATATCACCCAGACTAGGGACCTTCCAGCAGCATCAGAGGCAGTGTCTCTCCTGATAGAGGTGGATCTACAGGGACCTTTCCCTGCGTGTAAGTATCTGAAAAGTCATGTCACAGTTGCCACAGGTATTTTACTCTACTGAGAGAGAAGACTTGATGACTTAGGTGGAATCTTCCTGATCGGCTCCCTGTGAGGGGAAAGGGTCTATTAAGTTAAGGGCACCTGGCCTGGAGCTCTCTGCATGTGGGAGGCAGCACAGGGGGTGGTTAGAGCAGGTTTGAGTAAAGCTGAATTTATGGCTCCTTGTTCAAAGAGAAGCCTTTGTGTCAATCTCTGCAGGAAGTGGGTTTCAGACTGCAGGAGACCAAGAGGCCCAGGTCCTACTGACTACAGGTCTCTGGCTCCTGCTGGCCCAATTGGTTCATAAATTGCTCCTCTTTCAGTTTTCCATAAATCATAAAATAAAGGCATGTCCTTTCTCAAGCCTCACCAGTATTCATAGCTCATTTATTTCATTCAGTCTTACTGCATTTAACATGCACTAGGAAGTCCTGTTTAAAAATACATCTCCAGCTAGACTCCTCACACCCTCACTCCCGAGCATCTTTATCCAGCCCACTCTCCCCTCATGTCTGGCAGTGAACTGACCTATGAGCGGAATCCCCACTGCTATCTCTTCCCAAAAGTGAACGAAAGCATTGTCTTAGCACAGAGAACATGCCACTTGCAGCTGAAAGCCACACGGTTGTTCTGTGTTACCCAGGAAGACCCATGGGGCGTGCACCCGGACACAGGCCCTGAGGCTTCTGCGTCCCATCCAGCCTCCTTCCTCTCCCTCTGTGCTTCCTCCTGCCACCACTGGCATGGCCTCTTTTCCTGGCCCTGGGGCTGCGGCACTGGCTGCTCCCCTGCCTGGAATCCTTTCCCACAGGTGTTATCTCTGCAGAGACCCTGCCCACCATCCTGCAGCACACCCCACCCTCTGCTCACGCTGATTGGAGGCACTTTCCCTCCACTGGTTTTCCTCAGAGCACCAGCCCCCATCTGGTATGAAGTCCATGCTGCCCCAGGGCAGTGGTTCTGTCTCTTTCAGTGGGTGGAGCCCTGTCTGGCACAGAGTATAAACTCACATGACAACAAACTGATACAGTAACAGAATGCAAATCGCTGTACATGTGTCGCTTAGAAATGTGGAGGAAATGAGGAAGAAACAGGTAAAGGTGAGAGAGCTGGTAGGTGCTAGAAAACTTGCTTTTTGCTTCTAAGCCTTTCAGCAGAAGGTGATGTTACATATTTTTCTGCATGAAATATTGAAAATTAGAACTAACATTTTTAATATACATTTTTTCCCTAATAGTCATATGAAATGAATCAAATTCTGAGGCATTTTAATGATGACATGACTGACTTTGGACTGGATTGTACTCTGCTTTGGAATCGGACCAGAGAGGCTCCCCAGGATGGGGTGGGGCGTTGGAAGAGGGGTGGCGCTCACCTCTCCCGGCCGTGAGCTTGTTCTTCCCCCTGCTGTCCCGCTTGATGCTGAGGTCCCAGCCATACTCGTCCCCATACCAGATCAGCAGCTCACAGCCCGGCCTGACCACCTGGCAGGTTCGGTAGAAGATCTGCCCTTGATACTGCAAGGCCACCAGGTTCTGCTCGTCGTCGTCCCGGGCACAGTTCACATACCTGGGGTCAAGGCCAGAAAGGGAAAGAAACCTCAGGTGATGAGTCCCCTCCTCTGTCGGGCCATGCCCAGCTCCTTGCCTTCAGGCTCTGAGGCTGCCATGGCTCCCATCGCCCCTCATGGGGACCTTCTGTTCACACCTTCGACCAGGCCGTGTGAATTCCTATTTCCAGATCCTGTTTCTGGTCCTCTTCCTGGCTGGAATGCTTTTCTCTCCTTACCTAATTAGCCATTTTATAGAGCCCAGTTCCAGACTCATCTCCACCTGGACTGTCCATGAGGCTGGTGACCTCCAGCTCCTCTAAACTCTGAATTAAGTTCTCTTTCATTCCACAGGACTTGGTGCTCCTCTGCTAGCATGCAGCCCTCAGCACTCACCCCAGCCTGCCTTTTCTCCCAAGGCTTTCCTCCAATCTCCCCACGTTTATCCAGGGCCATATTTGCTTGCCCACCCCCTCTCATGAAAACTTGGAGAGTGCTCTGACATAGCTTGAGACCCATAACAGTGATAGTTTATTCACTTTCTGCCTGCCCTGATGAAAGGAGGGGCCCTCAGAGAATGGCCCTGCTCATGGACATCCTGGCCCCCATTCCTTCCCAGGCCTCAGGGCCCACTTCTCACTGAAATGGAGCCTGGGGAGGTTGTTGAGCACATGGACTCAAGGCCTCCCATGTTAGGTTATCCTGGTGCTGTGCAGTTACTCAAAAATAGGAAATTAAGGTTACTGTTCCTAAAATCAATTGGTTAATGTCTGTCTGCAGTTGTTCTCCAAAACATGGGTTGGGTGACCTGCTTCAGTAATGAAGTTCACTGTCTAAACTGGAACACAAAATGCTTGGTAAGTGTCAGTTAAGTCAGTTAAAGTATCCCGATGTCCAAGGAGAGGTGGCTGCGCGAGCACAGAGAGCCAAGAGGAGCTACTCCACGTACAAGGTCAGGAGGGGCGGCTGTGAGGAGATACCCCATGTCCAAGGTAAAAGAAACCCAGGTAAGACTGTAGGTGCTGCAAGAGGCATCAGAGGGCAGACACATAAACCATAATCACAGAAATCGAGTCAATCTAATCACATGGGTCACAGCCTCGTCTAACTCAATCAAACTAAGCCATGCTGTTGTGGGGCCACCCAAGATGGGTGGGTCATGGTGGAGAGGTCTGACAGAATGTGGTCCACTGGAGAAGGGAATGGCAAAACACTTCAGTATTCTTGCCTTGAGAACCCCATGAACAGTATGAAAAGGAAAAATGATAGGATACTCAAAGAGGAACTCCCCAGATCAGTAGGTACCCAATAGGCTACTGGAGATCAGTGGAGAAATAACTCCACAAAGAATGAAGGGATGGAGCCAAAGCAAAAACAATACCCAGTTGTGGATGTGACTGGTGATAGAAGCAAGGTCCAATGTTGTAAAGAGCAATATTGCATAGGAACCTGGATTGTTAGGTCCATGAATCAAGGCAAATGGGAAGTGGTCAAACAGGAGATGGCAAGAGTGAACGTCAATATTCTAGGAATCAGCGAACTAAAATGGACTGGAATGGGTGAATTTAACTCAGATGACCATTATATCTACTACTGCGGGCAGGAATCCCTTAGAAGAAATGGAGTAGCCATCATGGTCAACAAAAGAGTCCAAAATACAGTACTTGGATGCAATCTCAAAAAAAAAAAAAAAAAAAAATTAAATAAATCCCCCAAACCAGAATGATCTCTGTTCGTTTCCAAGGCAAACCATTCAATATCACAGTAATCCAAGTCTATGCCCCAACCAGTAATGTTGAAGAAGCTGAAGTTGAACGGTTCTATGAAGACCTACAAGACCTTTTAGAACTAACACCCCAAAAAGATGTCCTTTTCATTATAGGGGACTGGAATGCAAAAGTAGTAAGTCAAGAAACACCTGGAGTAACAGGCAAATTTGGCCTTGGAATAAGGAATGAAGTAGGGCAAAGGCTAATAAAGTTTTTCCAAGAGAGTGCATTGGTCATAGCAAACACCCTCTTCCAACAACACAAGAGAAGACTCTACACATGGACATCACCGGATGGCCAACACTGAAATCAGATTGATTATATTCTTTGCAGTCAAATATGGAGAAGCTCTATACAGTCAGCAAAAACAAGACCAGGAGCAGACTGTGGCTCAGATCATGAACTACTTATTGCCAAATTCAGACTTAAATTGAATAAAGAAGGGAAAACCATTAGACCATTCAAGTATGACCTAAATCAAATTCCTTATGATTATAGTGGAAGTTAGAAATAGATTTAAGGGCCTATATCAGATAGATAGAATGCCTGATGAACTATGGATGGAGGGTCATGACATTGTACAGGAGACAGGGATCAAGACCATCCCCATGGAAAAGAAATGCAAAAAAGCAATATGGCTGTCTGGGGAGGCCTTACAAATAGCTGTGAAGAGAAGAGAAGCAAAAAGCAAAAGAGAAAAGGAAAGATATAAGCATCTGAATGCAGAGTTCCAAAGAATAGCAAGGAGAGATAAGAAAACCTTCCTCAGTGATCAATGCAAAGACATAGAGGAAAACAACAGAATGGGAAAGACTAGAGATCTCTTCAAGAAAATTAGAGATACCAAGGGAACATTTCATGCAAAGATGGGCTCGATAAAAGACAGAAATGGTATGGACCTAACAGAAGCAGAAGATATCAAGAAGAGGTGGCAAGAATACACAGAAGAACTGTACAAAAAAGATCTTCACGACCCAGATAATCACGATGGTGTGATCACTCACCTATAGCCAGACATCCTGGAATGCGAAGTCAAGTAGGCCTTAGAAAGCATCACTATGAACAAAGCTAGTAGAGGTGATGGAATTCCAGTTGAGCTATTCAAATCCTGGAAGATGATGCTGTGAAGTACTGCATTCAATATGCCAGCAAATTTGGAAAACTCAGCAGTGGCCCCAGGACTGGAAAAGGTCAGTTTTCATTCCAATCCCAAAGAAAGGCAATGTCAAAGAATGCTCAAACAACTGCACAATTGCACTCATCTCACATGCTAGTAAAGTAATGCTCAAAATTCTCCAAGCCAGGCTTCAGCAATATGTGAACCATGAACTTCCAGATGTTCAAACTGGTTTTAGAAAGGGCAGAGGAACCAGAGATCAAATTGGCAATATCTGCTGGATCATGGAAAAATGATGAGAGTTCCAGAAAAACATCTATTTCTGCTTTATTGACTATGCCAAAGCCTTTGACTGTGTGGATCACAATAAACTGTGGAAAATTCTGAAAGAGATGGGAATACCAGACCACCTGACCTCTTGAGAAACTTCTATGCAGGTCAGGAAGCAACAGTTAGAACTGGACATGGAACAACAGAATGGTTCCAAATAGGAAAAGGAGTATGTCAAGGCTGTGTGTTGTCACCCTGCTTATTTAACTTCTATGCAGAGTACACCATGAGAAACGCTGGGCTGGAAGAAGCACAAGCTGGAATCAAGTGTGCTGGGAGAAATATGAATAACCTCAGATATGCAGATGACACCACCCTTATGGCAGAAAGTGAAGAGGAACTAAAGAGCCTCTTGATGAAAGTGAAAGACGAGAGTGAAAAAGTTGGCTTAAAGCTGAACATTCAGAAAATGAAGATCATGGCATCTGGTCCCATCACTTCATGGGAAATAGATCGGGAAACAGTGGAAACAGTGTCAGAGTTTATGTTTTTGGGCTCCAAAATCACTGCAGATGGTGATTGCAGCCATGAAATTAAAAGACGCTTACTCCTTGGAAGGAAAGTTATGACCAACTAGATAGCATATTCAAAAGCAGAGACATTATTTTGCCAACAAAGGTCTGTCTAGTCAAGGCTATGATTTTTCCATGGTCATGTATGGATGTGAGAGTTGGACTGTGAAGAAAGCTGAGTGCCAAAGAATTGGTGCTTTTGAACTGTGGTGTTGGAGAAGACTCTTGAGAGTCCCTTGGACTGCAAGAAGATCCAACTAGTCCATTCTAAAGGAGATTAGTCCTGGGTGTTCATTGGAAGGACTGATGCTGAAGCTGAAAATCCAATACTTTGGCCACCTCATGTGAAGATTTGATTCATTGGAAAAGAGTCTGATTCTGGGAGGGATTGGAGGCAGGAGGAGAAGGGGATGACAGAGGATGAGATGGCTGGATGGCATCACTGACTGGATGGACATGAGTTTGGGTGAACTCCGGGAGTTGGTGATGGACAGGGAAGCCTGGCGTGCTGCAATGAGGTCACAAAGGGTCAGACAAGACTGAGCGACTGAACTGAACTGAACTGAAAGTGTCCCTGGTGAATCTAGACTCCTAAAGTTGTTTTCATGTACCACAGTTTTGTTCAGCATGTAGACTTGTATTTTGATGTCACATGCTATATTTTTATTTTTTTCTGATGTCTTTTGAAATGAAAGAGCATGATATGAATGGAAAAGAGGTAAGAAGATGTGAAAGCTGTTGAGGTAGCCAGGTTGAGAAGGAAAGGGGTGTGGGCTTGAGGGAGGAGCGACATCTATACACTGCAGACTCACTGCACGCACCTCATCCAGTTGGCCAAAGACATGTCCTTTCCATCCACATACTCATAGCAGTTTCTCCCTTTGGTGATCTGAGTGTCAGAAAAAGAGTTTCAAGCTTTCTTCTCTCTTTTATTTTTTTGGTAGGAAGTAATAGAAGAACTATTTTCCTCTGCTGTCATTGGTGCTCTTCGGCCTGCATAGATTCAACTGCCAGTCAGACCACATGGTAAGCTTCTTAATCATTCCAAGTAGGAAAGGGCTCCACAAGGGAGGAGTCACATCTGTGTGCCTGTACCACTGTCTCCCACCTCTCCTCTGACCTGTGGATGGAAGTCCTGCGTGTGTGTACCACGGTGTTCCCACCTCTCCTCTGACCTTTACATGGAAGTGCGGTGTGTGTACCACGGTGTTCCCACCTCTCCTCTGACCTTTACATGGAAGTGCGGTGTGTGTACCACGGTGTTGCCACCTCTCCTCTGACCTTTGGATGGAAGGCCTGTGTTCATGCCCGGTGCACACAGTACACAGGGCTGACTGTGTCATTGCCGACTGTGTCATCACCACTGGTGTCCTCCCATGTAGACATGAAGTACCCCCCACCCTCACCACCCACAAGTGATTAGAGGCCAGAGGACAGGGAAATAGGGGTGTTTCTCACCAGCCAGGAGTATCCTCTGTGGGCGGCCTCTTCGTCATCTGTAATCTGGCCCTCGTAGGGGCCAAAGTGCAGGCCCAGTGGCAGATCGGATGCCTCGTTCCACACTCCAAGCCCAGCCTCAGGGATGCCCGACAGTCTGATACTTAACCCAGGGGGCAGAGTGAAGGCTGAGCGGTTGGCATGCCCCCTTTCCGCTGCACAGTCCTTTACAAAGGTTGGGGGCCCGTGGGCAGCACAGCTGTCGATGAAGAAGTTCTGACACTCCTCACAATCTGGAGGTGAGAGCAACAGGGATGAGGGGAGGTACAGTGATGTTGCTGGTCGTAAATACCTTCAGAAAGAACTGGGGCACTCACGGCACATGGCCTTGATCCTGCACCCCAAGTCATAGAGGAAGGGGATAATTGGGGGACCAAATGGTGAGGTGAGGTTATTGGACCAGGGCCTCATAGCCCCTTCTCCATGAGTGGGCCAGCGGGGTCACTCACAGAGGTAGTTGTCATCCTGGGGCTCGCTGACCTCTTGGTACACAAGGCCCTTTCTTTCTCGTAGACTGTACCTCTTAACTCCAGTCTCCTTTCTTCTGTGTTCTAAGATGGAGAACAGAAGCTAAACAAGGCTGGTGGGGTCTGGAGAGTTAGTCCCTGTTTTATCAGAAAGTATGAGATCTCCTACCTGTCCATCTATACACTTTATTAACATTTTATTACATTTATTTTTCAAGCTTTTACTTTTGTATTTTTATGTTTTAATTTTACATTATTTATTGGCCATGCTACATGTCTTGTGGGATCTTAGTTCCCTGACCAGGAATGGAACCCACACCTCCTGCAGTGGAAGCAGGGAGTCTTAACCACTTAACCACCAGGAAGTCCCTTCTCTATGCTTTGTTTCTTCTCCCTTTAACTACTGGTTCAGGAGACTGAGTCTCCTCACTGACCACAAATGCCCAGTTCAGTGTTAGCTTCCTGTACTTCCCGTTAGTAGGTTTAACTTCTCAACCTTCTTACTTAGAAAATAGTTCACTGACACATGTACTCAGAAAACATACATTGAGGGCACGTGACACATAAGGCATTGAGCAGAGGTCTGGGCATAAACACTAATAAAATGCGGTCCCTATTATCACAGCTCGATTTATTGAACTACTTGTAGGTGTCAGACTTCTGCATTTTTGTAAGGCTTTCAAGCACTGTATGAGTTATGTATCCTTATCTTCACTTTATAGATGAGCATTCAGACCTCAGAAAATGTATAAGATTTTCCCAAGGCCCCAGTGCTAACTTCATGTTTCAGATCAGTCCAGCTTAAACCCATGCCTACCCAAAGTCCATGCCACACACCTAGGCCATACTTATTAGTTTTTCTATAGTGATGAGAGGAACTAATTAGAGGAACTCCCCAAATTTTCTCTTACCGACTTTTTGTCTGGGTTGCTGTTCTGGGGCCCTTGCTTTTCTGGGAGGGGGCACCGGTTTCTGAGCCTGCTTGGAGCCACTTGTCTTCAGCAATTTTGCTGCTCCCAGCAATTCCTTCAAACTAGATTCCTTACTTAATGGTGCCTTGGGCATTCCCTTCCATGTGAGTAAAAGACAACATTCATTTCTTTAGTTCTTTAGGACTTTATGAAGTGTTTTCACATGCATGACTTTAGTTAATACTTTGACAGTTCTTGGAAATACCTGATGGATGGGGCGGACACGAACACTGGAGTGTAAAACAAGGACCTAAGTGGGTAGTGAATCAAAGCTAGAATTCATATCTTAAGGTTCTTTCCCTTCAGCTTTCTGCACAAAATTGAGAGCAAGGCAGGGAGACTAGCTGGAGGTCAGAGAAAGAAGAGGTAGGGCTCGTAGAGAAATCCGGGGGGTTTTCTATTAATTAGTGGACTTTTGATAGATGAGGAAGTGTGGAAAATTACAGAGGGGATAAAACACATCTGGGAAATAAGGTGACAAACCAGTGAGATTGATAAGAGAAAAGACGATTGGCAGAAACACATTTAGACAATAAAGAAAATGAGCTGAAAGTTGCAGGTTGCCATGTCCTCTTAGAGGCAATATTTGGAATTAAAATAGTTGGTCTCATCAATTCTCCTTGAACAAGGCCATATGACTAGCTGGTTCTCCTCAGTTTCCTGATCCATAAATTGGTATACATACTAATTCTTAATGTTATAGTGGACATGAAATTTAATAACATTCAACAAATCATTGTGTGAGCTATTTAATACAGTATGAATGTGAGCGTACACCCCTGCCATCAATTTATCCCCTAACTCCCTCTATATTTGAAGTCTAGCTTACAGATACCCTCTTCAGCATTCTTTGACCTTCCTACTCCTAGATGAATGTTTAAATGTGCAGTCACTCATTCAAAAAACATTCAGGGGGCTCTCAGGGGCTTTGAGCTGGGTCTGGACTTCTGAGAATTAATAGGTATGGGCTAGGCTCTCAAAGCTCATAACACAGGGGCAGGCTAAACAAATGATTCCAAACAGGAGAGTTGCCTAATCAGAGCTCAGAGGAAGGAGTTGTTACTTCCTCCTACAAGAATGAGCATTTGAAATGATGCCCAGATGATGAGTTTCTACTCAAAAGCAGGTAACCTATGTGAAGTCCTTCAGTCATTTTCTTATTTGTTGCTTTTCAGTCATAAACCTGAGGCTTGTCAGGGCTGTGAGTTGCTTCCTCTTATTGGCATGGGAGGCTCTGAGGTAGGGATCCTGTCGCCTTCTTCATCCTGGACCGTCCTCTCTACACACTGCCCAACATGTTCTTAAGCTTCTTCATCTTGGACAGTCCACTCTACAGACTGCTCAACATGTCCTTCAGCTTCTTCATCTTTCACTGTCCACTCTACAAAGTGCCCAACATGTCCTTAAGCTTCTTCATCCTGGACCGTCCTCTCTTAAAATCTGCCCAGCATGTCCTTAAGCTTCTTCATCTTTGACCACCCACTCTACAAACTGCCCAACATATCCTTAAGCTTCCCTTAGTCAGATGCCGTAGCATATCCCTCCCTAGCACAGCAGGATGAAGTGAGGTTGAAAACATCTCTCAGATGAATGATATAAAGATGTATGAATAAGTTTCATAGAACTATGGAAGTTTTAATCAGTTTGTAAGGGGTTTAGAGAATGTGCTTTGGATTAGATTGCACTACCAGTGATACTGTGATCTCAGGCATATAATCAAATGTATTTTACCTCATTTTTTGGATCTATAATGGTGATAGCTATATACCTACTTATAGGTACTGTAGGATTGTTTTAAGTAAGTTTATTCACATAAAATGCTTTAAAGTCTGAAATATTGTGAAAATAATGTAACAATAGAACTGCCTACTATTGTTGCTGTTCTTACTAAGTATAGAGATGATGATGATATCAGACATTGTGCTAAAGATTCAGGACAGGAAGGCAGGAGTCTCCAGGATCTCTGTGTTTTCTCCTATTCTCATCTGTGACTGGATCCATGAGGAGGATATTTTGGTAACAGGATTTGGGAAATACTCACCTTCTGGTGTTTACTGGGCTCCACTCTGAAGGCCATTGAAAAAGGTTTACCTAAAAAATGAGAATCAGTGTTTTTGTTGATAAATGTTTCCAAACTCTGGGCATTCTAATTAAGGACACATAATTCTGAGCCAGAGAGTGACAAAGACAATGATTACCAAAGGAGGAATGGAAAATTTCTGTATCATCAACTCCTATGCTTCCACTGGGAGCATTACATAATTTTCTTACAATTAAAAAAAAACATGAAACCTCATCTGTGCCTCATCTGATGTTCATAAGTATCTAATAAGTTTACTAGCCTTTCATGACAAAAATACTCAACAATGTAGAAACAGAAGGAAGTGATTGCAATATAATAAAGGTCATATATGAAAAGTCTACCTCTAACATCATAGTCATCAGTGAAAAGCTGAAAATTTCTAAGATCCAGAAAAAAAGGCAAGGATGCCCATTCTCAACATTTCTATTCACCATAATATTAGAAGTCCTAGCCAGGGCATTAGATTAGAAAAGGAAACAAAAGGCTTCCACTTGGAAAGAAAGAAGTAAAATTATGTCTGTTCACAGGGGGCATGATTTTATGTGCAGAAAAATATTTAAAATTCCACACACACAAAAAAACCTGCACAGAGTGTTGCACAGTACAAAATCAACATTCAAATACCTTTCCTTGCATGAACAATGACCATTTAAAAAAGGAAAATAAGAAAACAATCCTATTTATTTTTTATTTTTTTAAAGCTATAGTCTAGAGTGAAAAAAAAATTATTTTTATTTATTTGTTTGTGCCAGGTCTTTGTTGTGGCATTTGGGATCTAGTTCCCTGACCAGGGCCTGAACCCAAGTTCTCTGCATTGGGAGTGTGGAGTCTTAGCCACTTGACAAATAATCTTATTTATAATAGCATCGAAAAGAATGAAGTAATTAGGAGTAAACTTAAGGAGATGAAAGACTTATACATTGAAAACTACAACGTATTGCTGAAAGGAATCTGACATAGTAAATAGATAGCTGTCTCATGTTTATGGATTTAGAGGCTTAATATTATTAAGTTGTTCATACTACTCAAAGCAATTTAAAGATTTAATGCAATTCCTATTAAAATCCCAATGGAAGTTTTTTCAGATATAGAAAATCCATCCTACAGTTAACACGGAATCTCAGAGCACCCCAAATAGGCAAAACAATCTTAGAAAGAACAGCAAAGCTGGAGGCCTCTGATTTCAGAACATATTACAAAGGTACAGTAACCAAAAGAGTATAGTTTTGGCATAAATGTGTGCTTAGTCCCTCAGTCTTCTTGACTCTTTGTGACCTTTTGGATGATAGCCCACCAGGCTCCTCTGTCCAGGGGATTTCTCAGGCAAGAATACTGGAGGGGGTTGCCATTTCCTTCTCCAGGGGATCTTCTTAATCCATGGATTGAACCCACATCTCCTGTGTCTCCTGCATTGAAGGCAGATTCTTCAGCTGCTGAGCCACTGAGGAAGTCGGCTGGCATAAAGACAGATATGTCAATCAATGGAACAAAATAGACAGCCAGAAATAAACTCTTGGATACATGGTCTAATGATCTTCATCAAGGGTGTCAAGATAATGGGGAAAGTTTAATCCCTGTAATGTATGGTGCTGGGGAAACAAAATATCCATGTGCAAAATAATGAACATCTTATATCATGAAGTAAAATCAACTCAGAATGGATTAAAGACCTAAATGCAAGATTTGATAAGACTCTTAGAAGAAAACAAGGGTGAAGCTTCATGACATTGAATCAGCAATGATTTCTTAGATGTGGTACCAAGTGCACAAGTATTAGTAACAAAGTAGAAATAGACAAATGAGACTACATTAATCTTAAAACCTCTGTGCAGCAAAGGGCACAGTGAACAGAGTGAAAAGGCCACTTACAGAATGGTAGAAAATATTTGTAAAATATGTATCTGATAAGGGGTTAATAAGCATATACCAATACGAAGGCTACCTATAAGCCAGGAAGAGAACCTGATTGACCATAATGGCACCCTGATATCAAACATCCATGCTCCAACATTGTAAGAAAACAAATTTCTGTGGTTTAAGGCATGCAGTCTGTTTTGTTATGGCAGTCTGAGCTGACTAACACAGTGAGAGAAGGAATTGAATAGACATTTCTCCAAAGAAGATACACAAATGGCCAACAAACATATGAAAAGATGTTCAATATTACTAATCAATAGGGAAATACAAATTAAAACCACAATGGAAATTATCTCATACCTTCTGTGATGGGCAATATGAATAAGAAGACAGTAGCAAGTTTGATAAGGATATGGAGAAATTGGAACCCTTATACAATATTGTTGGCAATGTAAAATGTTGCAAGCTTTATAGAAAACAGTATGGAGTTTCCACAGAAAATTAGAACTGCTGTATGATCTAGAAATCCAACTCAAGGGTATATTTCCATAAAAAATTGAAAGTGAGATATTGAATAAATAGTGTGCACAGGTATGGCCATTGCTGCATTATTCCCAGTTGGCAAGATGTATAAGCAATCTAAATGTTCATTGGTGGATAAACAGATAAAGATTATATATAAGATATATCTTATGTCTGTTATATCCACATGCACACATGGGATGTTTTTAAGCCTTAAACAAGAATTCTGTCATATGCTACATTATGGATGGGCCTTGATGATATTATACTAAGTGAAATGAACCAATAAAAAAAGACAAGTATTGCCTGATTCCACTTCTATGAAGTATCTAAATCAATCAAATCCATGGAAACAGAAAATACAATTGTGGTTGCCAAGGGCTATGAGGATGAAGGATTGGAGAATTGTTGCTCAGTGGGTTAGGGCTTCAATCACGCAAGATGGAACATTTCTACAGATTTGTTGTACAGCAGTGTGTATATACGGGAGAAGGCAATGGCACCCCACTCCAGTAACTCTTGCCTGGAAAATCCCATGGACCGAGGAGCCTGGTAGGCTGCAGTCCATGGGGTCGCTAGAGTCGGACACGACTGAGCGACTTCACTTTCACTTTTCACTTTCATGCATTGGAGAAGGAAATGGCAACCCACTCCAGTGTTCTTGCTTGGAGAATCCCAGGGACGGGGGAGCCTGTGGGCTGCCGTCTATGGGGTCGCACAGAGTCGGACACGACTGAAGCGACTTAGCAGTAGCAGCAGCAGTGTGTATATATATCCCCGGTGGCTCAGCAGTAAAAATTCTGTCTGCAATGCAGGAGATGCAACAGACACAGGTTCGATCCCTGGGTTGGGAAGATAACCTGGAGCAGGAAATGGCAACCCACTCCAGGACTCTTGCCTGGAGAATTCCATGGACAGAGGATCCTGGTGGCTACAGTCCGTGGGTATGCAGAGTCCGACATGACTGAGCGATTAACACTATAGCCACTAACTCTAATGTGTACATAGTTAGCAACAGTGTACCATACACTCAGAAATTGTTAAGAAGGTAAATAAAGATGTGCAGAGGTATGGTGAACCATGGCATATGTATTCCCTACGAAGAATCTCTCTTCATGTGAAAACCTTTGCAGACAACCAAATGTTTGGTTTCCATGTCTCTTATACTAGTTTTAATAACTTAAGGGAGTAGAAGGACTTCCATGGTGGCATGGTGGATGAGAATCTGCCTGCCAGTGCAGAGGGCACAGGTTCGATGGCTGGTCCAGGAAGATTCCACTTTCTGCTGGGCAACTAAGCCTGTGTGTCACAAACTACTGAGCCTGCACGTGCTCTGCAATGAGAAGCCACTCACCGCAACCAGAGAAAGCCCGTGCACAGCCACGAAGACCCAGTGCAGCCAAAACTACAAAATTAATTTTTAAAAATCTGGGAGAACAGAAATCCATAGATGGAGAATCAGAGAACTATCTAAATTGTTTTCTCCAGTCTAGGCAGATTAACTCTTCTAAACTGTTTGAGCAGCAGAAGAGGAAGTGAGCTGCTCACTTCTATTGTATAAAGAGTGTACTTCATTTTATTTACCTGATGCTGTCTCTGGTCAGTGAAATATGGGAAAGATCAGGGAGAATAAATAGTTCTCCCAAATCCTTTCCCAGAATTAAAACAAAGAATTAGTTTAACCTTAGGGTAATAAGATCATGTGGTGTTGTTTTATATACATACATAAATAATGTATCTTGACATAATATGTTAATCATTTCCTCTTCTAAGAGATTTAATCCAATAACCTAATTATTATGAGATTAGTATTAAATCTCTTTGGTGAATTTATAGTCTAAGGTTTCTTTAATTGCCTTTCATTAAGAATGTTTAGCAAAAATAATTCTTTTTAAAAAGAATGATAAATTTTAAACATAAAACTTTTGAGAATTACACTGGAAAACCTATACATTCATCTTCATTCAGGCTGATTTCAATATTCAGCCACAACCACTTTGGAATGCTGAAAATTATGTTTTCTTTGCTAATGGCTGAGAAGTAGTTGAGACCTAAGCCCAGGCTGGTTTCAGGAAGACACCTCCAAATCCTCCTGGCCCCTCACCTTGCTGCCTCGGTGTCCATTCTTCATCAGAATCCTCAGTGTCATCTACCTGGGGTTTGATGACCTGCCTGCGGTGATGCATGAAAGCTGGTCGAGTGGCTCTGAAACCTGGAAAAAAACAAAATGTTTGTTCTACCAGGGGGAACAAAGCACAGAAGCAATGGAAAGTGTCACAAAGTCAGGGAAATCAATAAGATGGGCTGGGAGAATCTAGAACAAGGCAAGAGGTGAGCTCTGCACTGCAGGATCAACCTCCATTTGATAGAAAACAATAAAAATTTCCTCCAGGTTAGTCTCCACACAAAAGGGAACTGTGAGCAGATGAAGCCACCTAAGAGAGGGCCAAGTAAACACTGAGGATGAAGACCTGTTTCATGTTTCCCAGGCTCACAGGCACCCAGCACTTCCTGTTACCTATAGTAATCAGTGCTTCATAGTTCCTTTTCACATTCCTATATTGGATTTTTTCCCATTCTCCCATCTCTTCCCATTCTTCCTTGGAGAAGTATATGGAGATGTCTTTGAAAGCATCTTTGGCCTAAGGAAAATAATAGATTTCATCAGTGATTTACTAATCTAAGTCAGACCTTAGAGCTGGGCCTTCTCTCCACCTTTTGTGCAGGGAGTAGCCTGAAGCTCGGATAAAGCAATGGCACCCCACTCCAGTACTCTTGCCTGGAAAATCCCATGGACGGAGGAGCCTGGTAGGCTGCAGTCCATGGGGTCACTAAGAGTTGGACACGACTGAGTGACTTCACTTTCACTTTTCACTTTCATGCGTTGGAGAAGGAAATGGCAACCCACTCCAGTGTTCTTGCCTGCAGAATCCCAGGGACGGGGGAGCCTGGTGAGCTGCCGTCTATGGGGTCGCACAGAGTGGGAAGCGACTTAGCAGCAGCAGCAGCAGCAGCCTGAAGCTACTGGATGGTCTCTGTGAGACAGGCATGCAGACTTTCCTTCCTGCCTGTGTTCTGGTTAACTGAACAAACACTGAGCATTTTCCTAATTCTCCCTGGACACAAAGCAGTTGACAATGCTAATGTCCTGTTTTGTCCCACTCCACCCCACCATCTAAGACAGGACCAGGCATTCCCACCCTGTTACATTCACAGAGAAGTTTACTCAGCTGCCCAGGCAAGCAGGCTGTGGTCCTTCAGGGACCAGTGCTGTGTCCTTCGTATAGAGCTGGCTTAGAGGTGGACTTTGCTGCCTCTGCCTCTCACCGTGGGCTTCCACTCTGTTCTCCCAGCATCTCCCTCAGTGCTCTCCTCTGGAGACCTGTTTGGCCTCATGGCCATGGGACTGCCTCAAAGCCAAGGTGCCTGTGGAAGAAAGGTGCTGAGATAGCCCAGACCACTGTCCAGAGCCTGGTCTGTCTTCCTTGGGTGGAGTGTCCAGGGCAGGATGGTGAGGGGAAAGTTGGGGTAAGAGTATTGGTGGGATGGATGGATCCTGACTAGCTACGACAGACTAGCCTAATGTCAATTAGATTTGGTTTCTTTGGTTCCCCTACAGTTCAGCCCCTCTGAAGAAAGGCCCTGGGAGGGACATGTCTGTGGGTGACAGTGAGTCCTGAGGAGACCTGGAAGCCCCTAACTGCTGGACTGGGGTCAGGCTGAAATCAAGGCTCTGTTCCAGTGCAGGAGAGGAAATATTTCTCCAAGAAGAGTTTTGAGGATCTCCTCCTGGGGACTCAGAAAAATATGGGCATAACGTGGGTTCTACGTCTAAGGGACAAGTTGCTTGACTTGAGGAGATCTGGGTCCCACAGGCAGAAGGAACTGGGGTCCTCAGACAGAGGGGACCGGGGATCTTTTTGCTGATGTAGAATGCGCAGGGTGAGAGAACTTGGGATCTTTGAGGCTGAGGAAATCGGGGTTTCTTACTAAGGGGATTTAGGTCTCCGACAGGCAGGATAGTTAGGGTCTTGAGGAGGAAAAGTTTTAAGAGCTCCCAGGCTGAGGTATTCAGTGTCTCCGAGGTTAAGGAAATTTTGTCTCTCTGCGGGGGCTATTTTTAGGGTGCCTCAGGCTGAGGGGAACTGGGGTTACTCTAGGAATTTGAGGGTCGCAGCATTAGGGGATTCAATGTTTCTGTGGGTTAAGGGACTTGTAGTCCTTGTGGCTGACGAGACGCAAGCCCCCTTCAGGTTAGGACCCAGGTTTCTCAAAGCTGACGGGTTTTGGGGCCTCCTACCCTGGAATTTGAAGCCATCAGGCTAAGGGTTTACGAGGGTTGCACAGGGCACATTCCCATCAGTCTCCCCGCTGTCCTGTCATGCTGCCCACCCTGTCCTGGGGAGCGCTAGTAGCTCAGTGATGTCCAGTCCTCCAGCGCTGAGGCGAAGTGAAGGGCCAGCAGCCGGCCTGTACCCTATTAGGCACAAGCGACCAATCCGTGTTGTGACTGAGGCAGTCTGGCCAATAGGTGCCGGGAGTGTGCGGAGCGCAATGGAGGCCCCGCCCCACCGCTCGAGGATTGGCTGCGCTGGGGGCCTGTCTGTCAAGAAGCCTCCAGCACGCAGGCGCATCTTGTCCGTTTCCTTTGCTTGTTTTCACGCGTGGCCTCTTAGGCCTGGGTCCTCAAGTGGGCGGGTTGTTCTCAGGCTGGATGTTTCCGTCCAGTGCCCTCAACTGGAATCTCGGCTCCACCAGACTGTAGTCGTGCTCCCGGACTTTCACCTAGGCCCACCTGTGCCCTACCTTGTCAAATCCAGTTTTGGCAAGAGCTCTATGTGGTGCTGCTGCTAAGTCACTTAGGTCGTGTCCGACTCTGTGCGACCCCATAGACGGCAGCCCACTAGGCTCCCCCGTCCCTGGGATTCTCCAGGCAAGGACACTGGAGTGGGTTGCCATTTCCTTCTCCAACGCATGAAAGTGAAAAGTGAAAGTGAAGTCGCTCAGTACTGTCCGACTCTTAGCTACCCTATGGACTGCAGCCCACCAGGCTCCTCCGTCCATGGGATTTTCCAGGCAAGAGTACTGGAGTGGGGTGCCACTGCCGTCTATGTGGTGAGTACTCTATTATTCAGGGGAAAATGGTGTAATTAACTACATTCTAATGAGACACAAGATAGACAACATTTAGGCAAAGATTTAAACACAACACATGGAATAAGTATGTTAGAAAAAACTTGGAGGATTTTTAACCTGAAAGTAGCAGTGGCACTGATGAGTCATCTGCATGTTTAATGTAGGTATGAAAAGCCTTCAGAAATGAGGCATAAATCAAACCTCAAAGCCTTGCATGTGTTTTTTGGAAAAGGAGGCACAGAGCTGGAGGACAAAAGATCCACAGAGCTGAGTTTGCTTGACACCTACTGATTTCACAAGATAAAATAGGGCCACTGTTTCTGGCCCTTAGCTAGCTTTGCTCACAGAAAAGTAATGTGATTTTGATGTATTGGAAGCAAGACAACTGACTGTATATTTAGTATCAAGTGGTGGTTGGGAGTCTGGATGGAAAAATGTTACCAGAAAGTGAGTTAACCTCTTGGTGGGTGTTGAGCCAGAAGATACAACCCAGTCAAAGTTCATGGGAAGGAAAAGTGTATTACTAGCAGAGCTATGGAGAACACCATGGAGCTTTCCAGAGCAGTATGTCTCTAAACCACAAATTTGGGGAAGCTTTAATCTATGGGTACAGGCATGTTCAGGCTTCTGTGGTGGCTCAGATGGTAAACAATCTGACCACAGTAGAAGACCTGGGTTCAATCCCTAAGTGGGGAAGATCCCCAGAGGAGGGTGTGGCAGTCCACTCCAGTATTCTTGCCTGGAGAATCCCATGGACAGAGGAGCCTGGTGGTCCATGGGGTTGCAAAGAGTCAGACATGAGTGAGTGTCTAACACGTTACCTTTCCAGGCATGTTCATTAAGGGTCTTGGGCTGTGGCACACCCCAAGCTTCAGTTGACCTTCAGTTGACTGAAGTCTTGAGAGTCAGAACCAGTCACCATTAGCATCCCTTATATTACATCCCTTATATTACAACCCTTATCTATCTTGTATAGATATAGATATCTAATCTTGACATAGATATAGATATCTATTCTTCTTCATGTTCTTTCTCCTTATCAGTTCAGTTCTTTCAGTCACTCAGTCATGTCTGACTCTTTGTGATTCCATGGACTGCAGTATGCCAGGCTTCCCTGTCCATCAGTAACTTCCAGAGCTTGCTCAACTCATGTCCAATGATTGGTGATGCCATCCAACCACCTCATCCTCTGTTGTCCCCTTCTCCTCCTTCCTTCAATCTTTCCCAGCATCAGGGTCTTTTCCATTCAGTCCTTCGCATCAGGTGGCCAAAGTATTGGAGCTTCAGCTTCAACATCAGTCCTTCCAATGAATATTCAGGACTGATTTCCTCTAGGATGGACTGATTGGATCCCCTTGCAATCCAAGTGATGCTCAAGAGTCTTCTCCAACACCACAGTTCAAAAGCATCAATTCTTCAGCGCTCAGCTTTCTTTATAGTCCAACTCTCACATCCATACATGACTACTGGAAAAACCATAGTTTTGACTAGATGGACCTCTGTCAGCAAAGTAATATCTCTGCTTTTTAATATGCTATCTAGGTTGGTCATAACTTTTCTTCCAAGGAGCAAGTGTCTTTGAATTTCATGGCTGCAGTCACCATCTGCAGTGATTTTGGAGCCCAAGAAAATAAAGTCTGTTACTGTTTCAATTGTTTCCCCATCTATTTGCCATGAAGTGATGGAAATGAATGCCATGATCTTCATTTTCTGAATGTTGAGTTTTAAGCCAGGTTTTCACTCTCTTTCACTTTCATCAAGAGGCTCTTTAGTTCTGCTTCACTTTCTGCCATAAGGATCGTGTCATCTGTATATCTGAGGTTATTGATGTTTCTCTTGGCAATCTTGATTCCAGCTTATGCTTCATCCAGCTTGACATTTTGCATGGTGTACTCTGCACATAATTAAGTAAACGGTGACAATATACAGCCTTGACGTACTCCTTTCCCGATTTAGAACCAGTCCGTTGTTCCATGTATGGCTCTAAGTGTTGCTTCTTGACCTTCATATGGATTTATCAGGAGGCAGGTAAGGTGGTCTGGTATTCCCATCTTTTGGGAATTTTCCAAGAGTTTGTTGTGATTCACACAGTCAAAGGCTTTGGTGTAGTCAATAAAGCAGAGGTAGATGTTTTTCTGGACTCTTGCTTTTTCTATGATCCAGTGGATGTTGGCATTTTGATCTCTGGTTCCTCTGACTTTTCCAAATCCAGCTTGACCATGTGGAAGTTCTTGGTTCACATATGTTGAAACCTTACTTGGAGAATTTTGAGCATTACTTTGCTAGCATGTGAGATGAGCACAATTGTGCAATAGTTTGAACATTCTTTGGCAGTCCCTTTCTTTGGGATTGGAATGAAAACTGACCTTTTCCAGTCCTGTGGCCACTGCTGAGTTTTCCAAATTTGCTGGCATATTGAGTGCAGCACTTTTAAAAGCATCAACTTTTAGGACTTAAGATTTCTCAGTTGGAATTCTATCACCTCCACTAGCTTTGTTCATAGTGATGCTTCCTTAGGCCCATTTGACACCACATTCCAGGATGTGTGGCTCTAGGTGAGTGATAACTCCATGGTGATTATCTGGGTCATTAAGATCTTTTTTCTATAGTTCTGTGTATTCTTGCCACCTCTTCTTAATATCTATTGCTTCAGAAATGGTCCATACCATTTCTGTCCTTTACTGTGCCCATCTTTGCATGAAATGTTCCCTTGGTATTGCTAACTTTCTTAAAGAGATCTCTAGCCTTTCCCATTCCATTTTTTCCCTCTATTTTTTTTTGCATTGTTCACTTAAGAGGTTTTTCTTATATCTCCTTGCTATTCTTTGGAACTCTGCATTCGGATGGGTATATCTGTTTCCTTTTCCTTTAGCTTCTCTTATTTTCTCAGCTATTTGTAAGGTCTCCTTAGACAACCCTTTTGCCTTTCTGCATTTCATTTTGGTGGATAGTTTTGATCATGGCCTCCTGTACAATGTTAGGAACCTCTGTACATAGTTCTTCAGGCACTGTGTTTATCAGGTCTAATCCATTGAATCTATTTTTCACTTCCTCTGTATAATCATAAGGGATTTAATCTAGGTCATTCCTGAATGCCCCAGGGGTTTTCCCTACTTTCTTCAACTGAAGTCTGAATTTTGCAATGAGGAGGTCATGATATGAGCCACAGTCAGCTCCTGGTCTTGTTTCTGCTGACTATATAGAGCTTCTCCATCTTTGGCTGCAAACAACATAATCAGTCTGATTTTGGTATTGACTGTCTCATGATATCCATGTTTAGAGTCTTCTTTTGGGTTGTTGGAAGATGGTGTTTACTATGACCAGTGTGTTTTCTTTGCAAAACTCTGTTAAACTTTGCCCTGCTTCATTTTGTACTCCAAGGCCAAACTTGCCTGTTACTCCAGGTATATCTTGACTTCCTACTTAAAAAAAATATATATATATTTAATTTAATTGGAGGCTGATTACTTTACAGTATTATGGTGGTTTTTGCCACACATTGACATGAGTCAGCCATGGGAGTACATGTGTCCCCCTGTCCCAAAGCCCTCCCCCCCAACTTCCCTCCCCATCCCACCCCTCTGGGTTGTCACAGTACACCAGCTTTGAGTGCCTTGTTTCATGCATCGAACTTGCCTAGTCATCTGTTTCACATAGGGTAATATACATGTTTCAATGCTATTCTGTCATATTATCCCACTCTTGCCTTTTCCCATAGAATCCTTAAGTCTGTTCTTTACACCTGTGCCTCTTTTGCTCTTGTGTATAGGGTCGTTGTTACCATCTTTCTAAATTCCATATATATGTGTTAATATACCATATTGGTGTTTTTCTTTCTGACTTACTTCACTCTGAATAACAGGCTCCAGTTTCATCCACCTCATTAGAACTGACTCAAATGTATTCTTTTTAATGGCTGAGTAATATTCCATTGTGTATATGTACTACAACTTTCTTATCCATTCATCTACCTATGGGTATCTAGGTTGCCTCCATGTCCTAGCTATTCTAATCAGTGATGCAATGAACATTGGGGTAGGGGTGTCTCAGTTCTGGTTTCCTCAGTGTGTAGCTCAGCAATGGGATTGCTGGGTCATATGTCCATTCTATTTCCAGGTTTTTAAGGAATCTCCACAATATTCTCCATAGTGGTTGTACTAATTTTCATTCCCACCAACACTGTAAGAGGGTACCCTTTTCTCCACACCATCTCCAGCATTTATTGCTTGTAGACTTTTGGATAGCAGACATTCTGACTGGTGTGAAATGGTACCTCATTGTGGTTTTGATTTGCATTTCTCTAATAAGGAGTGATGTTGAGCATCTTTTCATGTGTTTCTTAGCCATCTGTGTGTCTTCTTTGGAGAAATGTCTGTTTAGTTCTTTGGCCCATTTTTTTGATTGGGTCATTTATTTTTCTGATATTGAGATGCATGAACTGCTTGTATATTTTTGAGATTAATTCTTTGTCAGTTGTTTCATTTGATGTTATTTTCTCCCATTCTGAAGGCTGTCTTCACCTTGCTTATAGTTTCTTTCCTTGTGCAAAAGTTTTGAAGTTTAATTAGGTCCTGTTTGTTTGTTTTTACTTTTATTTCCATTACTCTGGGAGGCGGGTCATAGAGGATCTTGCTGTGATTTATGTCAGAGAGTATTCTGCCTATGTTTTCCTCTAGGAGTTTTATAGTTTCTGGTCTTAAATTTAGATCTTTAATCCATTTTGACTTTACTTTTGTGTATGGTGTTAGAAAGTGTTCCAGTTTCATTCTTTTTTTTTTAATTTTATTTTATTTTTAAACTTTACATAACTGTATTAGTTTTGCACAGGTAGTTGACCAGTTTTCCCAGTACCACTTGTTAAAGAGATTGTCTTTTCTCCATTGTATATTTTTGCCTCCCTTGTCAAAGATAAGGTGTCCATAGGTGTGTGGATTCATCTCTGGGCTTTTTGTTTTGTTCCATTGATCTATATTTCTGTCTTTGTGGCAGTACCATACTGTCTTGATGACTTTAGCTTTGCAGTATAGTCTGATTGACTTTCTAATTTTGCATTCCAGTCCCCTATGATGAAAAGGACATCTTTTTTTTTTTTTGGTATTAATTCTAGAAGGTCTTGTAGGTCCTCATAGAACCATTTAACTTCAGCTACTTTGGAATTAGTGGTTGGGGCATAGACTTGGATTACTGTGATATTGAATGGTTTGCCTTGGAGATGAACAGAGATCATTCTGTCATTTTTGAGATTGCACCCAAGTACTGCATTTTGACTCTTTTGTTGACTATTATGGCTACTTCATTTCTTCTAAGGGATTCTTGCCCACACTAGTAGATGTAATGATCATCTGAATTAAATTCACCCATTCCAGGCCATTTTAGTCCACTGATTCCCAAAATGTCAGTGTTCACTCTTGCAATCTCCTATTTGACCACATCCAGTTTACCGTGACTGTGGATCCAACATTCTGGGTTCCTATGCAGTATTGTTCTTTATGGCATTGGACTTTACTTGCATCACCAGTCACATTCACAACTGGGCACTGTTTTCACTTTTGCTCCATCTCTTCATTCTTTCTGGACTTATTTCTCCACTCTTGTCCAGTAGCATATTGGGCACCTACCAACCTGGGGAGTTCATTTCTCAGTGTCATATCTTTTTGCCTTTTCATACTGTTCATGGGGTTCTCAAGACAGGAATACTGAAGTGGTTTGCCATTCCCTTCTCCAGTGGACCATGTTTTCTCTGAACTCTCTGCCATGACCTGTTTGTCTTGGGTGGCCCTACACAGCATGGCTCATAGTTTCTTTGAGTTAGACAAGGCTGTAGTCCATGTGATCAGTTTGTTTAGTTTTCTGTGATTGTGGTTTTCATTATGTCTGCCCTCTTATGAATAAGGATATGAGAGTTATGGAAGCTTCCTGATGGGAGACAATGACTGTAGGGGAAACTGGGTCTTGTTCTGATGGGTGGGGCCATGCTCAGTAATCTTTAATCTAGTTTTCTGTTGATGGGGAAGGCTATATTCCCTCCCTGTTGTTTGGCCTGAGGCCAAAGTGTTGACCCATGCTTCCACCAGACTCCTGGACTCTCATAAGGAAGTCTAACTCAGTCATTTTTGGGGACACTGCTCCTTTTTCCTGGCTCCTGGTGCACACAAGGTTTTATTTGTGCCCTCCAAGAGTCTGTTTCCCCAGTCCTATGGAAGTTCTGTAATCAAATCCCACTGGCCTCCAATGTCTAATTCCCTGGGGATTCTCAGTCCCTTTGCCAGATCCCCAGGTTGGGAAATCTGTTGTGGGTCCTAGAACTTTCTTAACAGTGCAAGAATTTCTTTTGTATAATTGTTGTGCAGTTTGTGGGTCATCTGCTTGGTGGCTCTGTGGTGGGGCTAATGGCAACCTCCAAGAGGGCTTATGCCACATGCTGCATGATCCAGGTCTGCTGCAGCCAGAGCCCCTGTCCGTGTGGGAGGCCACTGCTGACCTGTGTCCCCACAGGAGACACTCAAACACTCAAAGGCAGGTCTGGTCAGTCTCTGTGGGGCCTCTGGGTCCTGGTGCACACAAGGTTTTGTTTAAGCCCTCTGAGTGCCTCTGGCGGGCATGGGGTTTGATTCTAAATGTGATTTTTCCCCTTCTACCATCTTGTTTGGAGAAGGCAATGGCACCCCACTCCAGTACTCTTGCCTGGAAAATCCCATGGATGGAGGAGCCTGGTAGGCTGCAGTCCATGGGGTCGCTAGAGTCGGATACGACTGAGCGACTTCACTTTCACTTTTCACTTTCATGCATTGGAGGAGGAAATGGCAACCCACTCCAGTGTTCTTGCCTGGAGAATCCCAGGGACGGTGGGGCCTGGTGGGCTGCCGTCTATGGGGTCGCACAGAGTCGGACACGACTGAAGCGACTTAGCAACAGCAGCAGCCACCATCTTGTTCGGGCTTCTCGTTTGCCCTTGGACATGGGATATCCTTTTTTTGGTGGGATCCAACATTCTCCTGTCGATTGTTGTTGTTTCGAAGTGAGTTGCAATTTTGGGGTTCTTGCAGGAGAAGATGACCACACGTCTTTCTACTCTGCTATCATTCCCCTTATAATTTATTACAAAATGTTGAGTGTAGTTGCCTGTGCTATACAGTAGGTCCTTGTTGATTATCTATTTTACTTTAATTTTTTAAAATGTTGATTTTACTTGTTTATTTTATTTATCTATTTTTGGCTGAACTGTCTTTGTAGCTATGCATGGGTTTTCTCTAGTTTCAGTGAGTGGGGGCTATTCTTCCTTGTGAGGGCTTCTCACTGCAGTGTCTCCTCTTGTTGTGGAGCACAGGCTTCAGGGTGCATGGGCTTCTGTGGTTGCAGCACACGAGCTCAGCAGTTGTGGCTCCCAGGCTCTCGAGCACAGGCTCAATAGTTGGATGACAAGCCTTCACACTGCAACCAGGAGAAGCCCACACTCTCCTCAACTAAAGGAAAGTCCATGCAGCAGCAAAGACCCAGTGCAGCCAAAAATAGACAATAAATAAATAAATAAAATTATAAAATAACAACAGCAATAAACCCCTACAAAAATCAGAGCTGGTATCAGGTAGCCAAGTAATTAGGTCTGTTCATCTCTGGTTCATTGCACTGCTGCTTTCTTTCTGAAATGCAAAAAGAAGGAAAACTGCAAGGGGTGGCCTGTGGGAAAGGCAAGCACTAGGGTGTAAGTAGCATGGGGTTAGAGGACAATAGGTGCAGGATGTAGCTCAAGCAGAGTTAGGGAGCAGAAAAGCAGACTTAGTTACAGAGTACAGATTAGGAGCAGTAAAGGAAAATCTAGGAGGGATTAGGCCTGCTCACTGTTCTCTTTATCTTCTTTGTTCTCAGGAAAGAAAAGAAAATCATTTCTCTCTTTTCCTTTTCACTGCAACACTGATAGAAGCAACTTAGATGAGAAGGAGTGGCTTTCAGGAGCCCAGCCTCGTTCTCCAGGTCCTGTATAAAAGCAGTGAGTTTGAGACATCACCAGGAGAAAAGCAGACATTTAATAACTTTTATACCTCCTGTATATAGGGGAACTATCCAGGAAACCTGAGTCACCCCCTGAAATGTCCAAAGCCATCACCTCAAGTACGGTCTTTAGAGAAAAATAAAAGAAAGACCTTGGGGAAAGGGGGAAGCCTGTTGTGACAGGTTATCATGCAAACATAGTGAAGAAATGTATGATTGTTGCAGATTTAAGTCAGGGCCTCTCCACTGATAAGAATTACCCGAGAGTTACTCATCATCTGCTTCTAGTGCAAAGAGGGATAGCCCTTAAATATGTAGAGTTCTCTGTTGTAAATGTCCTTCACAAAAGGGCAATTGCTAGTTTTATGATATTTCTGTTTTTTCTTTCTTAAAAGTTAGACTGAAATAATCCTTATGCCAGAGAGGTATATATTGGGGTGGCATATTCTCATCTTATCATGGATGTAATCCACTTTGCTTATGCTTTCATCAATTGAAGGATATCTTGATTTTTTTTTCAGTTTTTTAGCTATTATGAATAGTGCTGCTGTGCATAATTGCATCCTTGTTTTAATTTGGGATAAATTTTCAAAGCAGTTGACAACACTGAACACATGATTGTTGGATCTAGTGTTTTGGCTTTGGAAAACACTGCCCAGCTGTGTTATAAAGTGGCCGTAGATACATCCCACCAGCAGTGAGGGAGATTTCTTGTTCCTCATCCTTCAGCAGTGGATATTGTCATATATATGGAGTTTAGTAGTCCTAATAAGTGTGGTGTGATACCTCATGGTTTTCTCTCAGTGTTTCTAGTTCAGTTCAGTTCAGTTCAGTTGCTCAGTCATGTCTGCCTCTTTGCGACCCCATGAACTGCAGCAGGCCAGGCTTCCCTGTCCATCACCAACTCCCAGAGCTTGCTCAACTCATGTCCATCGAATCAATGATGCCATCAACCATCTCATCCTGTCATCCCCTTCTCCTCTCACCTTCAATCTTTCCCAGCATCAGGGTCTTTTCAAAAGAGTCAGCTCTTCGCATCAGGAGGCCAAAGATTTGGAGCTTCAGCTTCAGCATCAATCCTTCCAATGACTATTCAGGACTGATTTCCTTTAGGAATGACTGGTTGGATCTCCTTGCAGTCCAAGGGACTCTCAAGAGTCTTCTCCAACACCACAGTTCAAAAGCATCAATTCTTTGGCAGTCAGCTTTCTTTATGGCCCAACTCTCACATCCATACATGACTACTGGAAAAACCATAGCTTTGACTAGATGGACCTTGGTCAGCAAAGTAATGTCTCGGCTTTTTAATATACTGTCTAGGTTGGTCATAGCTTTTCTTCCACGGAACAAGCATCTTTTAATTTCATGGCTGCAGTCACCATGTGCAGTGATTTTGGAGCCCAAGAAAATAAAATCTCTCGCTGTTGCCATTGTTTCCCCATCTATTTGCCATGAAGTGATGGGACTGGATGCCATGATCTTAGTTTTTTGAATGTTGACTTTTAAGTCTACTTTTTCACTCTCCTTTTTCACTTTCATCTAGAGTCTCTTTAGTTCCTCTTCACTTTCTGCTATAAAGGTGGTGTCATCTGCATCTCTGTTTATTGATATTTCTCCTGGCAATCTTGATTCCAGCTTGTGCTTCATCCAGCCCGGCATTTCTCGTGATGTACTCTGAATGTAGGTTAAATAAGCAGGGTGGCACTCTACAGTCTTGACATACTTCTTTCCCAATTTGGAATCAGTCCAGTGATCCACATCCAGTTCTAACTGTTGCTTCTTGACTGGGGTAAAGTTTTGCAGGAGGCAGATAAGGTGGTCTCGTATTCCCATCTGCTTAAGAATTTTCCACATTTTGTTGTGATTCACACAGTCAAAGGTTTTAGCATAGTCAATGAAGCAGATGTTTTTCTGGAATTCCCTTGCTTTTTTATGATCCAGCGGATGTTGGCAATTTGATCTCTGGTACCTCTGTCTTTTCTAAATCCAGCTTGAACATCTGGAGTTCTTGGTTCATGGACTGTTGAAGCCTCACTTGGAGAATTTTGAGCATTACTTTGCTAGCATGTGAAATCAGTGCAGCTGTGTGGTAGTTTGAACATTCTTTGGCATTGCCCTTTTTGGGATTGGAATGAAAACTGACATTTTCCAGTCCTGTGACCACTGCTGAGTTTTCCTAATTTCCTGGAATATTGATTGCAGCACTTTAATAGCATCATCTTTCAGGATTTCCAATAGCTCAGCTGGAATTCCATCAGCTTTATTAGCTGTGTTCATAGCGATGCTTCCTAAGGCCCAATTGACTTCACACTCTAGGCTGTCGGGCTCTAGGCGAGTGATCAAATCATCATGATTATCTGGGTCATTAAGATCTTTTTTGTATAGTTCTGTGTATTCTTGCTGCCTCTTCCTAATGTCTTCTGCTTCCGTTAGGTCCATACCATTTCTGTCCTTTATTGAGCCCATCTTTGCATGAAATGTTCCCTTCGTATCTCTAACTTTCTTTGCACATATTCAAGTATTTTAACTGGGATGGGTGGAGAATGTTCAGGAGCAACTAGCCTAGGGATCAGGCAGCATTTACTTCACGATGCCTCTGCGTGGTCCCCCAGCTTCCCACTGAGGACCCTCCTTGTGGGAGTGGAGGTGGGGGGTTAGGAGGGTAGAGGAGGGGTGTTGGAAGTGTGGAGGAGGGCATCAGGAGGGTGGAGGGAGGGTGGGAGAGTGGAAAGGCTGTTGTCTGCACTTAAGTCCCCACCCCCCGACCATCTTCAGAATTGCTCATTGGTGTAGAAGCATCCTAATTGGGTTTTCACCTGTGTAACTGGGGGGTTCTTAATGAGCAATGTGAACAGTGACATTAAATGTCCTCAGTCAGGACTAGATACTTACTACACCACGTGACCAGGTATAAGAACCTGGGGAGGCATGTGCAGCCAGTACCCCTAGGGACAGGGTTCAGGCTTGACCCCTCAACATTTTGAGGTCCAGCCACTGCTTTAGCATTTTTCAGGGCCCAGTGCTGACTCTAAGGGTTCTGTAATCCAGCCTCCATATGCCTTTAGTGAGACCCACACTTCTAGGATCCTACAGAGCAGGGCCTGTGTGAGTTCTCTGTGGCTTCTCTAACAGATGATCACATGTTGGGTGATTTAAAACAACAGGAGTTCATCCTCCCCCAGTCCTGGAGACCAGACACCTAAGATCAAGGTGGCACAGGGCTGAGATCCCTCCAGAGGCTCCAGGATAGGGTTCTTCCTGCCTTTTCCAGCTTTGGGGCTCCAGGGGTCCTTGGGCTTGTGGCCCCCTCCCTCCCATCTCTGCCTCCATCTTCACGAGGCTTCTCATCTGTGTCCTTTTTCATTTCTTATAAGGACTCTGTCAGTTGGATTGAAGGTCACCCTAACCCTAGATGACCTTACCTTGAGATCCTTAACTACATCTATAAAGACCCTTTTCCCAGATATGGCCCTGTTCCTGTGTTCTGGGGGAGACACATCCTTTGGGGCCACCATTCACCCCATTATCTGTATATAAAATAAGCCTCATTTTAGGAGGTCACCATAGGCCCATATAGACAGGCACAGACAGTGGCCACACAGGTGGGGTCTGGAGAGAATGAGGATCCTGGAGTCACCTGGAATGGATCAGGCCTGGCTTCTTCAGGTGAGGGGAATCACAGGGAAGAGCAGGGAATGGTTTTGTTCAGGCTTCAAAAAGACCATGTTGTGTGGGATGTGAGACACACCGTGAGGGCAGGGAGCTTTGTCAGGGCCTGATGGAGGGATTAAGCTTGGACCAGGGCTATGGGTGTAGAGGGGAATTAGTGTGGGGGTTGGCCATATGCCCTGGAGAAGGAGCTCACAGTCCCTGGGGCACAAGGAACTGGGAACCTGGGAGGCTTCTGTGTTACTGAACCAAACTTGAGCCCACATACCTGAGTGCAGTAAAGCCAGTCACCTGACACCAGGTGCAGTAAAGGAAGGTGCAGTATTAATTGTAAAGGCACCAATACGTGGAGACAGGTGACTCGTGCTCTAAACCCTGAAATCCCTGAAGGGCTTCAGGAAAGCAGTTTTACGGGCCACACGTTGGGCCGGGGTGGGGGGGGGGTGTGTGTGTGTCACAGAGTATGTGATTCACCGGTGCACTGTTCTCTGGTTGGTGAGGTAACAGGCGGCTAACCTCACAAATCCTCAGGCACTGGACACTCTGGGGGTGACGTGTTCATGCTCATCAAGTAGTTAACTTCTTCCACTCAGTGGGGCTTTTAGCAGCAGTAAAACAACTCCCTGAGTGTGCCTCAGATACTATTATCTCTATACTTCAGAGAGGAGTTACAGCAGAGGATACTGCCTGGGGTCTGTCCTGGGAGGGCCCCATAGGCTCCTGCTCGGTTACACCAGGTGTCTGGGCTCAGCAGCTGGAGAAGTTGGGGCTGCCTCCTGGGCATGGGGAGCAGCAGGATAACAGTCCTCGAGGGGCCAGATAGTCCCCAGGATGAGATGGGGAGGCCATGGATGGACAGATTCACCTGGCCTGGGAGAGGGGTGCAGGCTGGAAATGCCACTGGAATCATCGCAGGGAGGAAGGGGAAAGGCCAGAGGGGGCAGGTGGGTTATAGCACCTACGTGCAGGTGATGGCAGTCCTGTTGGACACAACTCAGAGCCATAAGGAGTTGTGGTCAGGGGCTCAGCTTCGTCCTCTTGTTCTTTGCTTATCTGTAACTTCCCAGTCCTGCAGCGAGGAGCCTGGCCCCCACCATTTGCATTTGTCAGCTCTTTTCTCCTCTTCAGATTACGTGTTTTGTACTATCTGTATAACATTTTTTGGCTGGGTGTCTGTTCAGATCTTTACTTATTGTTTATAGGGTTGTTCAAGAGGTCTTTGTCTATTTTATGTCCAAATCCTGTATCAAATATGAATTTTGCAAATATTTTCTCCCAGTTTGTAGCTTGTATTTTGATTTTTTGAATGAGGTCTTTCAGAATAGACATCTTTATTTCTATAAAGTCCACAATATTTTTCTTTTGTGGACTGACAGCTTGTGTGTTAAAACTCAAAGCTCATGATATACAGGCCAAACCCAGGGTCATGTAGATTTTCTATGTTTATGCCCACAATTTTGATAGTTTCAAAATTTAAATGTCTGTTAATAAATTTGAGTCAATTTGGTGACTACATTTCATTCTATACAGTTTCAAGTTAATTATTCCTTAACTATTTTGGAGAAGTTTTGGATATTGGCAATATTTCAGTTTGAATTTCCATAGTTTAATGGACCTAGCAGAACTGCCCCGAGGGGCGGAGTCTCCACTTAGCTGTGCCTGCGCGAGGGAGGGAGGCTTGAGCTGCGGTTCCCGTTGGCTGGCCCGGAGCCAGGAGCCCACCTCCCCGACCCACCTCCACCCCAAGCGGCATTCCCGCTCTGCCTGAGCACCTGGCTGCCTGTGGCTGCTGACGGGAGTCTGGTCTCCTCAGGACCCATCGGGGCTTCAGCTTTGGGACATTGTGGGGTTCAGTTCAGGCTGACTGGAGTCTCGTCTCCTCAGGACCCATCGGGGCTTCAGCTTTGGGACATTGTGGGGTTCAGTTCAGGCTGACTGGAGTCTCGTCTCCTCAGGACCCATTGGGGCTTCAGCTTTGGGACGTCGTGGGACTCAGTTCAGGAAGACAGGGCGTCTTGTCTCCTCAGGACCTGCTCAGGTTTTGGCCTTGGGACATTGTGGGGTTCACTTCAGGAGATGGGTCTCCTCAGGACCCATTGGTGTTTCAGCTTTGGGACATTGTGGGGTTAGTTCAGGCTGAATGGGTGTCCTTCTAAAGCACCGGGAATAAACATGATGCCCCAGGAAGCTGTATCACAGACACTCTGTTTTGCGTCCCCCGTGCCTGGAACTGGGGCCGTGCATGCTCCAGTTAGAGATGCGTGTAGGCATGTGGTCCTTGGAGTTAATCAGAGCAACTAAACGGAAAAACGATTTAAGTGACTCCTGACATTGCCAGGGTGGTCGTGAAGGGCAAAGGCTTGAGCCGCATTGCAGGACACGAATACGGAAAGTGTGTGCTAGCTTCCTGCACTCGCGTTCCAGAACGCTTCCAGAAAGGACCGAGGGGATCTGAGGTCCTTACTAGGAAAACAGAGTCCGTGAACCCAGCGGCCCTGGCGGCGTGGGCGTGGCCGTCCCTGCGCAGCTGTCTCCTGACCGTCGCGCATGGGCCTTTCCACTGCGAGTTCCCCTGTTTACAACGTGCAGTGGAGCAGCCCCTCTGAGAGGCTGGACCACAGTGGGAGCTGCTGAGTAGCTCAGGTCCTGGGGATGCTCCTGTGAGCCACACGTCTCAGGGGGAGGAGTCAGGAGGAGACACAGCAGCCCAGAAGGGCGAGGGCGAAGGAAAGGGCCTTAAAAAAGCTAAGTTCCAGATTCCCAGGAACCAGGTGTTTCCACTTTAGGTGGTGAGTCTGTGTGTCAGATGTCTGTCCCGGCGCTTGCACATGGGCTGCTGGAAGCCCTGGGCAGCTGCATGTGGCCCAGGGGCCCTGTGTGCCCGGCTGTCACCACACAGTGACGCTGCCCATGTGTCCACACTGGACCAGTCAGAGAGGACCCTCCTCCAGGCCCAGAGAGCGGGCTGGGAAGCAAGAGGACTGGAATGGGGTGGGGGCATGCTGTGCCCTTTATCTTCCCAGTTCTGGCTTTCTTTGAGCTAAGATCCTCAGGACCTGCTGGTGCTTCAGCTTTCGTCAGCCTATGCCATCCCTGCCACCAACAAAGAATGAGTTTTTTCTATGCATTTCTAAGTCATTTAGACTCTGCTGCATTCTGTGTTTCATTCTGTGACACTCTCATGTCCTAAATAACTAAATTTGAATAGATTATGATTTACTAATTGAGGTCTAAAGCTCTATGGGTTTACACAAATGCACAGTGGTAGATATTCATCTGTAATGTCAGTTCAGTGGCTCAGTTGTGTCTGATTCTTTGCGACCCCATGGACTGCAGCCCGCCAAGCTTCCCTGTCCATCACCAACTCCCGGAGCTTACTCAAACTCACCTCCATCGAGTAGGTGATGCCATCCAACCATTTCATCTGTAATGTATCAGATGGAATATTGAAACTCCTACCTCATCATCTAAGTCTGTTTTGCCTTTTTCAGAATGTTGTATAAATGGGGTCATTTGTGTGTAGACTGGATTCTTTCACGTAGCAATATACATGTAAGATTCATCCATGGTTTTTGCTTGGATTGATGGTTCATTCCGTTATATTTCCAAATACTATTCCATGGCATGTGTATTGGAGGAAAATAGTGTTCCCTTTATATTTCTGTTTTCCTCATTGAGACTTTCCCCCACAATGAAAGGCAGATGAACTGGAGGAAAACAGAAGCTTATTACCATGCATACCCCCTATATAGCTTGGTGCCGGGAGCCGGTGGTGAGGAGCTCCACTCGTGGCAAAGGTCATGAGGAAGGAGGCTCGGCATACACAAAGGCGGGATCGAGCCTCAGGAGTCCCCCCTGGAAATTCTCGAGCATCTACCCTGAAAACCAGAGTCTGCCTACTTTCTGCTTTGTGCTCTCACCTACACCTCTGACTTTATGGGGGGGCTGTCCCCCAATACCTCTCTCTGAAAAAAGAGTTAACTTACAGCTCCAGTTAATAAAGTTCCTGGGTGTGATAGTGTTTGAACCTACAAACTCCTATGGAAGTCCTCTAGCCTGCCTGAATAGGTTTTTCCGGCCACATGTGATTGCTCAGAGCCTCCCAGCTGTGAGAGGCATGAGATGTTCTAAACTGTCTAAATACAGATTCCTTTGAGCAGTTAAAAGATTGATTAGAAATTGTATTGGTGAAGGGTTTTTCACTTGTTGGGCCAATGTTTGCTGTTAAGTCTCCATATCCCTTACCTGCTGTGTCCCTGGCAGTGTATTGATTAATATAATTGGTGTAAGTAGTAGCTTTAATGTTTGCAACCTTGGACCCTTGAGTTAATTCTTTTTCTTGTTATAGCCCACCACACCTTTGCCCTATAGGAATGCAACTTTAATGCTTTTGGAGGGTGGCGCCTGACTAATCACCTTTAGAGAAAAATAAGTTTTCTGAAGAAAGGGTCTTAAAATGTTAACAGGCCTCCAGGCCAGAAGATGATGCAAATCACCTAAACTTTTGCATATGATAAGTTTGCAGGAAGAAAGCCTGGCATACTGCATGACTCTACCCCTTCCCCCATTATCCTCTATGCATAACTTAAGGTATAAAAACTACTTTGGAAAATAAAGTGCGGGCCTTGTTCACCGAAACTTGGTCTCCCCATGTTGTTCTTTCTCTCACCTTCTGGCTACATTATTCAGTCTCTTTTCTCCACTGAATTTCCTCACTGAGCTATCCTTATTTAACCACTCTTTATATACTTAATTAACGTTTAATTAAGCAATTGTTTCCTGATCCTCGCTGACGCTGTCCCCGCTTCAAATTCCCTTGATCCACCGGGGCTGGACCCTGGCAGTAAGGTACCTAGGAAAACCTGAAATGGCCCAAGCCTGTAACTTATGTGCTATCTTTAGCTAAAAACAAAAGAAAGATATGGGGGGTGACGGTGGAATGATTTGGGAGGTTTGGAGGCAAAGCACAGTAAACAAGTGTCTGGATATTATGCAGATTTACATCCAGGCCGTCTCCATGGACTAGCTTCTCTGAAGACTTAGTTATCCTTCCATTTCTGGTACACAGGTGGAGACAGCGTTACAAGTGGAGATTTCCCTAATAAATGTAAATTTAATTCCTATAAGGGCACTTTCAAACATTCTTCTGGATCTGTTGTTTTTTAAATGTCAGTCCAGAATTATGCTGATGTCAAAAAGACACAACTTGGGGTGGCATATTCTTCTCCCCTTGATGTATATGTGCCCTAATTTGCTTATTAATTCATTTACAGAAGAACATTCTGATGTCTTTCAGTTTTTAACCAATTTTTAACCCAGAATAAAGCTACTATGCATTATTTTATGCTAGTTTTTGTTTGAACACAGTTTTTCAAAGCTGTTGTCTAAATACAAGAGGTGTAGTATTGCATCCTAGATGATGAGTCTGTTTAGCTTTGGAAAAAACTGTCAGACTGTCTTCCAAAGGTGGCTGTGCACGCATCCCACCAGGATCCTGAGTAGGTTTTTTCATGGTTGTTTACTCTCAGAGTACCCTTTGTGGCCAGGTGTCTGTTTCAGTCTTTACTAATTATTAACGGGTTTGTTTTCTCTAGAGTTCTTGGTATAATTTGAGTACAAATTCTTTATCAGGTATGTATTTGGTTTTTTTTTTTTAATATTAATGTTTGGCTGTGCTGGGCCCTCATTGTGCTGGCTTCTGTCTAGTTACGGCGAGCAGAGGCTACGCTAGTTGTGGTGTGTGGGCTTCTCACTGTGGCTCCTGTTGTTGTGGGACACAGGCTCCGGGGCTCATGGGCTCAGTAGTTGCAGCTTCTGGGATCTAGAACATAGGCTCAGTGGTTGTGGTGCATGGGCTTAGCTGCTGTACAGCATGGACAGGGGTCCAACCTACGTCTCCTGCATTGGCATGAAGATTCTTTAATACTCAGCCAGCAGGGAAGCCCTCAGCCATGTTTTAGATTCTAGTTTGCCGCACACCTGTATCTGGTGAGAGAGGCCAGTATCAAGAGGCCTGGGAGCTGGGAGTGCTCAGCCACAGTTCTGGCTGTGCCATCGAAAGCTTTGGGGCCTTTGGTGAGTGCCTTAACTTTCCTGGGACTGTTTCCTCTCTTCAAAAATGCCCTGCCGTTGGACTGTAGCCCACCAGGCTCCTCTGTCCATGGGATTTCCCAGACAAGAATACTGGAGTGGGTGCCATTTCCTTCTGCACAGATACACATTTGGAAGATATTTTCTCCTGGTTTGTGGTTTTGATGCAGGAATGGGGGACCCCTTCCACGGCCTGAGAGTGGGCTCTTGTCTGATACTTGGAAATGAATTGTCTGAGGAGATGTGTGGTGTCAAAGCAAGAGGTTTTATTGGGAAGGGCTGCCTGGGTGGAGGGCAGGAGGGTGAGGGAAGCTGAGAGAACTGCTCTGCCACATGGCTCACAGTCTCAGGTTTTATGGGCATTGGGTTAGTTTCTGGTTTGTCTCTGGCCAGTCATTCTGAATTGGGGTCCTTCCTGGTGGCATATGCATCACTCATCCAAGGTGGATTCTGGCAAGGAGGATCCTGGGAGGTTGGTAAGACCTACGGATTGGAGTCTCCTATCTCCTTTGACCTTTCCTGAATTCTTCTGGTTGGTGGTAGCTTCTTAGTTCCTTGTTCCTTACCCAGGACCTCCTGTTGTAAGATGACTCCTGCAAGTGGTTTCTCTGGTGCCTGGCAAGGATGGGCAGGTGGTTTTGGTTAGTGGTTCCCCTAACACTTTGTCCTTTGGTTTTCTTGAGTAAGGTCCTTTACAGAGTGAATGTATACATTTTTAAAAGTCAGTGTTTTAATTAATTTATTTAAAACATTTTGTATATTGGCTTTTTTGTTGTGTTTTAGAACTCATCACCAGACTCAAGGTCATGTAGATCTTTTGTTGTTTTCTAAAATGTTTATAGTTTTTAATTGAAATGTGGTGTCAGTTGCAAAGTTTGTGTTTATGTTCCTTTCATTCTGTATGGTTTTTAATCAATTTTAATCAATTGTTCCCTGGCCGTGTGTTGAGCAGGGTCATGGAGATTTTTGGCTCCATTTCAGTTTGGGTTTCCAATCTGAGTGCTCACAGCAAAGCTGGTTCTGGGTGAGCCCTCTGGGGTCTGTGAGTGCGGGGCTGCCCGCTCTTCTCTGGTGGCCTGCTTGGGGCGCCAACCCCTCCTCTGACCTGTGGGGACAGGACGTTTGCCTTCAGACTCAGCTCGGTGACCAGCTGGTGGGAGCTTTGTGTCCTCAGCACCATCAGGGCTCGGGCTCCTGGATAACGGAGCTGCATTCAGGCTGAGAGGAGGGGAGTTGCCTCAGTGCCTGCCAGCAAGGAGGCACTGCAAGAGGGAAAAATGAGGATGAGGTAGACGTTTCCTGTGTCCAGCTGAGCGCTGACCGGAGGTCCATCTCAGAGCACTCAGAGGGCTACGGGGTGGGGGTGGGGGTGGGGGTAAGAGCTCCATGTGCCAAATGGCGAGTGTTTAGTTAGATTTCTGTTAGATGATCTAGAGGATGCCCAGTGATGTTCTTTGGTGTAGGTGGCCAGTTTTCCTGTCTCTGTTTCTTGAATGGACTGTCCTTTCCTCTTTGCACGTTCTTGGCTTGATTTTCATGAACTGTCCACATACATGTGGCTTTATTCCTGGGCGCTCTATTCTTTCCTCGAGGCCCTGTGCCTGTGTTTGTGCCAGTTCCTCACTGTTGTGGTTACTGCAGCTCCGTGATGTAGTTTTGAAGTCAGAGAGGAAGATGTCTCCAGGTTCATTCTTCTTTCTCAGTCTTTTGGGCTGTTCAGGGTCCTTAGTTGTTGCAGAATATTATTAGGAATATTTCTATTTCTATGAAAAATGCCATTGGATATTATATTTTTAGTGCAGTGCATTTGCTGATGGCTTTGGTTGGAATGGACATTTTAATAACTTATTTTTCCAGTGCATGAGCATGGAATATTTTTCTGTTTATTTGTGTTTTCTTTGATTTCTTTATCAGTGCTTTCTAGTTTTCTAACTACTGGTCTTTTATGTCCTTGGTTAAGTTTTTTCTTAATTTTTGTTTCTGATTGTTACTAGTGTATAGAATCACAACTGATTTTCATATATTGATTTAGATTGTAAACTGTAGTATTTTATATGGTTGTAAATTGATCTCAAATTATTCAACTTTACTGAATGTATTCTAACAACTTTTTGTGAAGTTATGTGGGAAATTTTATCTGTAAATTCCATGTGGACTCCTTCAAGGGCAATGAGCATCACAACTTCCCTTGAACTTTGTTTGGGTAAGTCTTGGCCTCTATAAGAAAGTTTCAAGCCTGTCTGATCTGATTTTCTTTTGTGGTATTGACATGGTTGTTTTGAAAAATAATTTACTTTTCAGTAACTTAAAATGTGCAGGAAACTCTTAATAATGGTAAAAAAAACCCCTTACATTTGTCACATCATCTAAAATACTCCATGCATTTTATCCAAAGTGGGCGCATTCTCCTGTGGAACCAGCACATAATCTCCAAAATCAGGAAATCATATAGTTTCTACATTACAATGTAATCCACAGCCCCACTTCCACTTTCAGCAATTGTCCAATTGTATGAAAATATCTTTTTTCCCATCCTCATCCAATATTTTTTTAGACTGTTAATGAGATTTTCAGACATTTGGACAAACTTAGTGGATGTAAAGCAGACATGGTGAATATGGGATCTGGGTGGCCTTTTCTATGTGGATTTTTTCACTAAAGATGTTTTTACTGTTTATTCATTTTGTAACATGTACCAATACTACATTCTTTTCCCCATAGTAATTAAAAATAAATAACATGCCATTTACCATTTACATATTTGTAAGCATACAGTGTTGTAGTATGAACTACCTTTACTAGTTTTGCAAACCAGTTTAATAATGTGCACCTTGTGCATGCTTTGGAGAAACTCAGGAAACTGAGTCAGTGACTGAAATGGCCCAAGATATCACCTTAGATACCGTCTTCATTTAAAAACAAAACAGGGGCTTCCTGGTGGTCCAGTGGCTAACACTGGACACTCCTTAAGAAGGAGGCCCAGGTTCCATCCCTGATCAGAGAACTAGATCTCCCATGCCACAACGAAGAGTTTGCATGCTGTGGCTAAATATCTGGCTTGCCTCAGTGAAGGTCAACCTGGCGCAGCCAAATAAAAAAAACAAAAAACAAATAAATATTAAAAAATAAAACTAAAGGAAAGGAAGGGTATGGTTGTTGTAGAGATTTACATCTTAGCTTTCCCTATTGATAAAAAAAAGAGTTTCACAAGACTGTCATCCTTCTATCTGATATATACAGAGAATTCCTTTGAAATGAGATTTCTCTGGTAAATGTGACTCAGAAGAGCCATCTTGAACTTGGGTTTCAGAGATGATCATGTGTCCTCTTAAAAAAAAAGTTAATTAAGTCCAACTAATTCTCATGCTGAAGGGGTATATTTTGGGGGTATCGTTTGCTCCCCTTCACTTTGGATGTATATCCCAATTTGTTTACAGTCATCTACCGAAGACATCCTGATATTTGAAAGGTTTTAGCTATTAGAAGTAGAGCTCCTGTGTATAATTGTGTGATAATTTTTGTCTGGACACTTTTTCAAAGCTATTTACTAAGTACTAGACATACAGTGTTCAGGTCATAGGTGAGCCTTGTTTAGCTGAGGAAAAATCCAGCTAAGTTTCTCTGTGGCATGTGGGATCTTCCTGGGTAAGGGATTGAACTTGAGTGTCTTCCATTGTCAGGCAGATTCTTTACCACTGACCCACCAGAGAAGCCCCCCCTTTTTTGAGTTTACTGATCTAATAGGTGTGCAGTGCTACTTTACTGTTGTTTTAGTTTGTAATTTCCTTATGATATATGATTTTGAGTATTTTTGGTATGCTGATTTACTACCTGTATATTTTCTTTGGCCAGGTGTTTAGATTTATACATTTTTAATGAGGTTGTTTGTTCCAGATTTTTTGGTATAGTTGGAGTACAATCCAGAAATAGATGTTTTTTTTGAACGCTGCCGGGAGCCAGTGTGAGGAACTCCGCCTGTGGCAAAGGTCATGAGGAAGGAGGCTCGACATTCGCAAAGGCGGGATCGAACCTCAGGAGTCCCCCTGGAAATTCTCAAGCATCTACCCCCAAAACCAGAGCCTGCTTAGTTTACTACTTTGTGCTCTCACCTACACCTCTGACTTTACGGGGGGCTGTCCCTCACCACCTCTTTCAGAGAAGGAGTTAACTTAGAGCTCCAGTTAATAATAATTCCTGGGCAGGAGTGTTTCAACCTAAAAACTCCTCTGAAGGTTCTCTAGCCTGCCTGACAGGCTTGTCCGGCCACATGTGATTGTTCACAGCCTCCCAACCGTGAGAGGCACGAGATGCTTTAAACCTTCTAAAAACAGGTTCTTTAGAGAAGTTAGAAAACTATTAGTATAGTATAGTGGGCTGATTAGAAATTGTATTGGTGAAGGGTTTTTCATTTGTTGAGCCAATGTTTGCTGCTAAGTCTCCACATCCCCTGCCCTTATACACATTAATGAATATATAGAAGAAATAAGTATTAACCTTTGATATTAATCACGTTAGACCTTAGGCTAAGCAAATTCTTTCCTTAATTAAGACCCACTACACCCTCACCCTATCAGAGAAGGCAATGGCACCCCACTCCAGTACTCTTGCCTGGAAAATCCCATGGATGGAGGAGCCTAGTAGGCTGCAGTCCATGAGGTCGCTAAGAGTCGGACACGACTGAGTGACTTCACTTTGACTTTTCACTTTCATGCATTGGAGAAGGAAATGGCAACCCACTCCAGCGTTCTTGCCTGGAGAATCCCAGGGACGGGGGAGCCTGCTGCGCTGCTGTCTCTGGGGTCGCACAGAATCGGACATGACTGAAGCGACTTAGCAGCAGCAGCAGCAGCACACCCTCACCCTATAGGAATGTAACTTTATCTGGTACCTTCGGAAGGTGGCGTCTGTTTTAAGAATAATCACCCCTGGAGAAATAAGTGTTCTGGTTGACTGACTGCTGTCACAAGGAGAGGGTCATAAATTGTCAGCAGGCCTCCTGGCCAGAAGATGATGTAACATCCCTAAGACCTCTGTATACATTTGTATGAAGCACCTGACTTTAATAAAAGTCAGGACTGCTGACCCCGCATGACTTTTGTATAACGTCTCAGTGTATAAAAACAGACCCTGGAAAAATAAAAAATGGGATCAGTTCCTCGAAAGACTGGTCTCCCCATGTCGTTCTTTTTCTCACCTTCTGGCTGAATCCCCATCTGGAACATGGAGGCTCGTCAAGCCTACTAAATATGCCTGGGCTTCTAAGATATGACCGGGGAGGCCTTAGTGTCTCCTCTCCTTCAGGAGAACCGGAGGATGCCTGCGGCCTACGTAGGTGACGTAAATTCCTTATTTTGGAATTTTATTAGCTTTCCACGTAAACCAAGTTATTCAGCCTCTTTTCTCCCCTGAATTTTCCTACTGAGCTATCCTCATTCTATTACTCTTTATATCTCTAATTAATATTTAATTAAAGTCAGTGTATTTGCCGACGTCGTCTCTCCTTCGAATTTCCCTGGATCCACTGGGGCTGGACCCCGGCAGAACACCTTTGCTTTCTCCATGATTCAATGAATGTTGTCAACTTGATCCCTACACTTTCAGTAATAAAAGAACCATTGCTATTTAGAATGTGGGGGCTTTAGGGAAGTCATTAGGTCATGAAGGCTTTGCTTTGCCCTCATGAACTGAATTAGTGCCTGCTCATGCTTAGTCGCGGAGAAGGCAATGGCACCCCACTCCAGTACTTTTGCCTGGAAAATCCCATGGATGGAGGAGCCTGGTAGGCTGCAGTCCATGGGGTCGCTAAGAGTCGGACACGACTGAGCGACTTCACTTTCACTTTTCACTTTCATGCATTGGAGAAGGAAATGGCAACCCACTCCAGTGTTCTTGCCTGGAGAATCCCAGGGACGGGGGAGCCTGCTGTGCTGCCGTCTCTGGGGTCGCACAGAGTCGGACACGACTGAAGAGACTTAGCAGCAGCAGCAGCAAGCAGCATGCTTAGTCATGTCCGACTCTGGGACCCCATGGACTGTAACCCGCCAGGCTCCTCTGTCCATGTGGTTCTCCAGGCAGGAATACTGGAGTGGGTTGCCATTTCCTGATCCAGGGAACATTCCCTATACACGGATCAAACTCGGGACTCCTGCATTGCAGGAATATTCTTTACTTTCTGAGCTACTAGGGAAGCCTATGAACTGGATTAGTGCCCTCATAAAAGAGCCCAGGGCACTCTCTTGCCCCATGTGATATGTGGGCACAGCAAAAATACAGCCATCTACAAACCAGGAAGAATGCTTTCATCAGAAGTCAATCCAGTCTTAGACTTCCAGCTTTCAGAACAGTGATAAATAAATGCTTATGTTATAATTACTATAGCAGTCCAAACAAGCTAAAACAATCATCAACATAATGTTCAGATATCAACAGAGTTTTCACCAGAAGACTATACATCAAAGAATGTGTTCTGTTTGATTTCACTTGTGTAAAATTCAGAAAAAGACACAAACTATGTAGAGTGCTAAAAATAAAGATTCATCCAACTTGAGGGATACTGACTCAGAAGATGAGAAGTTTGTCTGATGTAGTGTTGGTCTTCTGCTCGGTTTAGAAGTTTGATCATAAAGGCATTTTTACTTTGAAAAAATTAAATAAATTGTAAACTTATGTTTTGTGCACATTTTGAATGTGTACTGTAAACGTTTGAAGTATATTAAAAATGATACTACTCTTCAAAGAAGCAAAACTTCCTTTGAATATGAAAGCAGTCTCTTTGTCTACTGAAGGCAGAACATATTAGTTTGCGAGGGCTGCTATAACTAACGGAGAAGGCAATGGCACCCCACTCCAGTACTTTTGCCTGGAAAATCCCATAGACAGAGGAGCCTGGTAGGCTGCAGTCCATGGGGTTACTAAGAGTCGGACACGACTGAACGACTTCACTTTCACTTTTCACTTTCATGGGTTGGAGAAGGAAATGGCAACCCATTCCAGTGTTCTTGCCTGGAGAATCCCAGGGACGGGGAAGCCTGGTGGGCTGCCGTCTATGGGGTCACACAGTCGGACACGACTGAAGTGACTTAGCAGCAGCAGCTATAACTAAGTACCACAGACTGGGGTGGCTTAAACAATAGAGACTGATTTCCTTCCAGTTTGGAGGATAGTAAGTAATTCAAGATCAAAATGTTAGTAGGGTTGGTTTCATTCTGAAGCTTCCGTCTGGCTTATAGACGGCCATCACCTCCTGTGTCTCTCACAGTCTTTCCTGTGTGTATGTTCTAATCTCCTTTCTTAAAAAGATACCAGTCATCTTGCGTTAGGATGCACGATTTGAACTGATTACAATTTAATTTCCTCTTTAAAAACTATATCTACAAATTCAGTCATATTCAGAAGTACTGGGAGTCAAGATTTTGATATATGGATATTAAATAAACTTTTCAACCCATAACCCAAAGTGAGATGGTAATAGGCTGTGGCACAAAGTTATGATAATTTTGTGGAAGAAATTGTGTTAAATTAGATTAAACAAATATTACGGGTAACAGAATATGGCATGAGTATCCATGGCAGACATCAATATTATGATGCAGACTTCCCAATGTATGAAGGAAAATATTGACATGGAATCTAAAAAAGAGAAGCACTAGAAACCAGTTGGGCCCCATGGCAAATCTGCATTGTACCCAATTGTTATTTCTCCAGAGAACTCATTTTAGTGCAAAATACTAGCTAACAAAGCAATTACTTACTACTCACCTATATGTATAATCTCTTAAGGAAATGGCATCAATCTACAAATAATATACATCTTGCCTGCATCATTCAGCAGAAGAGCCATGACATTGATGCTCTTTCTAAAATGGCTCTTCCTTCAAAGGTATGTAGACTTCTGTATTATACATTTATTTATAACCATCAAAACTCTGCTTTCTTATTTGGGCAATCACGTGCCAAAACTAGTTTTATGATTCATAAATGACAAGAAAGAAAAAGGAAATACCAATGACCAGAAAAGTGTGGATATTTACTATTTTAGGTACTATTACTTATATAATTCATTGAGTCATTTAGGTGGATGATAAGGAATATATTGAATGCCATTCTCTATGATTCTTTACTTAATGACTAATAGCTACCATTTATTGATGACTACCCAGTCCATGGATGTACAAAGTGTCAGAAATGACTGAGCATGCACACAAACACACACAGACATGTATGGAGAAAAATATGTTCAATAGTGCATATTTTCTGTTGCATAATCCTCAAAAGAAACCTGCCCATATAAGGAGCCCATTCTGACAAAAAAAAAAAAAAAAAAAAAAAAGATGAAGCCCAGAAATATTAAGAAACATTGTCCAGAGTGCATGGATCAAAATTGTTAAAGCCAGAATGGGAATTCAAGAAGTTGACTCCATAGCCCATGTTTTTACCAGTAAATTCTACTCAGTTCAGTTCAGTCATTCAGTCATGGCTGACACTTTGCAACCCATGGACTGCAGCATGTCAGGCCTCCATGTTCATCACCAATTCCTGGAGTTTACTCAAACTCATGTCCACTGAGTTGGTGATGCCATCCAACTATTTCATCCTCTGTCATCCCCTTCTCCTCCCACCTTCGATCTTTCCCAGCATCAGGGTCTTTTCAAATGAGTCAGTTCTTCGCATCAGGTGGCCAAAGTATTGGAGTTTAAGCTTCAACATTAGCCCTTCTAGTGAATATTCAGGATTGATTTCCTTTAGGATGGACTGGTTGGATCTCCTTTCTGTCCAAGGGACTCTCAAGAGTCTTATCCAACACCACAGTTAAAAAGCAACAATTCTTCAGTGCTCAGCTTTCTTTATAGTCCAACTCTCACATCCATACATAACTACTGGAAAAATGATAGCCTTGACTAGATGGACCTTTGCTGGAAAAGTAATGTCTCTGCTGTTTAATATGCTGTCTAGGTTGGTAATAACTTTCCTTCCAAAGGGTAAGTGTCTTTTAATTTCGTGGCTGCAGTCACCATCTGCAGTGATTCTGGAGCCCCCCAAATAAAGTCTATCACTGTTTCTACAGTTTCCCCATCTTTTTGCTATGAAGTGATGGGACCAGATGACATGACCTTACTTTTCTGAATGTTGAGCTTTAAGCCAATCTTCTCACTCTCCTCTTTCACTTTCATCAAGAGGCTCTTTAGTTCTTCTTCACTTTCTGCCTTGAGGGTGGTATCATTTGCATATCTGAGGATGTTTATATTCCTCCTGCAATCTTGATTCCAGCTTGTGCTTCATCCAGCCCAGTATTTCTCATGGTGTACTCTGCATATCAGTTAAATAAGCAGGGTGACAAAATACAGCCTTGACAGACTCCTTTCCTGATTTGGAACCAGACTGTTGTTCTAACTGTTGCTTTCTGACCTACATATAGATTTCTCAAGAGGCAGGTCAAGTGGTCTGGTATTCCCATCTCTTTCAGAATTTTCCACAGTTTATTGTGATCCACACAGTCAAAGGCTTTGGCATAGTCATTAAAGCAGAAATAGATGTTTTTTTCTGGAACTCTCTTGTTTTTTCAGTGTTTTTCCAACGGATGTTGGCAATTTGATCTCTGGTTCCTCTGCCTTTTCTAAAACCAGCTTGACATCTGGAAGTTCATGGCTCATCTATTGCTGAAGCCTGGCTTGGAGAATTTTGAGCATTACTTAACTTGCATATGAGATGAGTGCAATTGTGTGGTAGTTTGAACATTCTTAGGCATTGCCTTTCTTTGGGATTGGAATGAAAACTGACATTTTCCAGTCCCGTGGCCACTGCTGAGTTTTCCAAATTTGCTGGCATATTGAGTGCAGCACTTTGACAGCATCATCTTTTAAGATTTGAAATAGCTCAACTGGAATTCCATCACCTCCACTAGCTTTGTTCACAGTGATGCTGCCTAAGAGCCACTTGACTTTGCCTTCCAGGATGTCTGGCTCTAGGTCAGTGATCACACCATCGTGGTTATCTGGGTCATGAAGATCTTTTTTGTGCAGCTTTTCTGTGTATTCTTGCCACCTCTTCTCAATATCTTCTGCTTCTGTTAGATCCATACCACTTCTGTCCTTTATTGTGCTCCTCTTTGCATGAAATATTTTCTTGGTATCTCTAATTTTCTTGAAGTGATCTCTAGTCTTTCCCATTCTATTTTTTCCTCTATGTCTTTGCCAAGGAAGGCTTTTTTTTCTGATCGCTGAGGGAGGTTTTCTTATCTCTCCTTGCTATTGTTTGGAACTCTGCATTTTAATGGGTATATTTTTCCTTTTCTCCTTTGATTTTCACTTCTCTTCTTTTCTCAGCTATGTGTGAGGCCTTCTCAAGCAACCATTTTGTGTGTTTGCACTTCTTTTTCTTGGGTATCATCTTGATCCCTGCCTTTTGTACAATGTCATGAACCTCCGTGCAAACTTCTTTAGGCACTCTGTTTATCAGATCTACTCCCTTGAATCTATTTGTCGCTTCCCCTGTATGATTGTAAGGGATTTGACTTAGGTCATAGCTTAATGGTCTAGTGGTTGTCCCTACTTTCTCCAATTTAAGTCTGAATTTAGCAAGTGAATTTGGCAAGTGGATTTGGATAATATTTGTCACCTCTTTTTTTTTTTTTTTTTAAGTGAACCACTTTCTCTACTCTTTTGAGATTTGTTTCAGTGTTGCATGAAGAATGATGATGTCAAGGTTCTTGGTTAAGTCATGTTCCTGGTTTTAGTTTCCAATTTTCAAAATAATTTGTGGGTGGCCTTGAGCCACTCATTTTGTGTCATTCATCCAGTTAATTTTTAGGATGAAGTAGCTGACCTCCAAGATCACTTCTGGCTCATAATCTCCCCAAATCTTGATTCTTTTGGAGAATTTAAAGCAATTTTGCTATTTGCAGAAAATTCAGGATAGTTCTGTAAAGCACTTTAAAAAATGGATCTCATTCATACATTTATTTATATATCTATCAATTTTTTTTATAGTTAAGCATCTCTAGTATAAAATGTATTTAACCTTGACTCTCTTCCTTGCTCTCTCCCTATTTAACACACACACACACACAGACACACTCACACACACAATGCTTTCTTGTTTTAAATTCCCTTTTTCTCAAGGGAGTGCAAGTTAAGTTATAATAATCTGGTGCCAATGAGTTTGCCTTATGTAGCTTCTCCATAAAAGGTGAGAAGGAACTAAGGAGTCTGGGATCCTTGGGCACTGAAGAGGAAAACTTTGCCTGAGTATTATTCTGTCCATGATTTTCCAGCAAAATTGAGGTAGTACAAATGGGAGTTTATGAACAATCTTGGTTTCCACTCAGATTCTTTAATCTGCTAGCTACCTTTAATGTTTGAGCCACTAGAGAAGCACCAAGAATACTGGAGTGGATAGCCATTCCTTTTTTCCAGAGGATCTTTAGGACTCAGGGATCAAACCTGGGTCTCCTGCATTACAGGCAGACTCTTTTCAGTCTGAGCCACCAGGGAAGCCCCTACTATCCATATTTTGTGGAGAAACTGAACCTCAGAATTACTTTACTTAGTGTTTTGTTTTTTTTTTTAATTTTACCTTTCAACACAGAGGTAATACTGATCACAATCACAAATAGGTGGCGAGATCTTGTGAACTGTTGATAGGTGAAAATTCACAGCTCATCTCAATTTTTTGACTGCCTCATCAGAGACAGGCATTGTGCTAGGAATTTCCCAATGTTGTCTGCGATCCCCGTACCTCACTGTGAGACAGCAGTTTCCTTTTTCTACAGATGAACTTTGAAACTGAGAATCCTCACTTTTCCAAAGACAGGCAGTTAATTATGGTGCAGAATGAAGATTTTATTTTCGATCTAACTGACATCCAAGTTGATGCTCTACTGACTCCAAAAAGAGCCCAAGTTCACTGATAAATTGTTCTACTACACTCAACTTCTCCACTAATGACCTCTACTTGTACTCATTCTCCCTAGATGTTTCCATGTGATCTGTACTTTTGAGGCACCTGGGATCTCTTCAACAGCCATGAGATGCATAGGGTGTGCATTGCTGTGTTTGGCCTGAAAGATAATGCTTATTAGAACTAAAGCACAATAGAAAAGAAGGTGACTGAGCAACATTGTATAATGCAAACCAAGAATGCTTTCCTGAGGTGCAGGGTGCTTTCCTGAGGCAGATATTATACCATGTGAAGATGGGAGAGATTATACCCATGACATTAAGGATACTGGCCACATAATGTTATCAGAAGACATTCTTCTGATTAACCCTCCTTAACTTCCCTTACTCGTGAGATGTTTCTATAATTTTAATTATAATGTGTTTCATCATTATCTGGATAGTTCCTTGGGGAGATGCTCTCAATGTGTGCAGTGTTCAAGATCCTATTATAAATAGTGAGGAATTATCGTTTTCTTGTTGCTGCTGAAGGTAGGTCTACAAATTTTATACTCTTTGCAATAGAGATTAATGCAGTCATAGCTTTAGTTTTTAGCCCTTTTTTGAAGAAGAGACTAAGACCTTACTTGTGGACCTATTTGTTATCACAGTGTTTTATTGTCTGGAATTATATACTTGGGAAATATTACTATTTATATTAATAGTTGATATAAAAATTCATAAGAATATCTTGCTACCATAGGGACTTACAAGAATTTTTGTTCTTTAGGTTTTGCCTTTTATGTCTTCTCTACAAAGACCAGTGATTTTCACATTGTGTTTTAAAATGTATCTAAATGGAATTGAAAGTATTGTGTCATTGGGAATGATTGTTATTCCCAGTTCAGTCACTAAGTTGTGTCCTACTCTTTGCCATCCCATGGACTGTAGCATGCCATACTTCCCTGTCTTTCACTATATTGAGGAAATAATTATATCATGTGTGTGTGTAAAATTCCTGAAAAGTTAATGAAAGTGATTTTTTAAAATTTCTAAATATACATTCTATATGCTTAATTGCTTTAAAAGATGATGCACAGTTATCTAATAAAGTGGCTCTCTATGAGAAGTTACTTCGGTCAGCTGGCCCTAGGACTATGGGATCACACCATCCTTATGGCAGAAAGTGAAGAGGAACTAAAAAGCCTCTTGATGAAAGTGAAAGTGGAGAGTTAAAAAGGTGGCTTAAAGCTCAGCATTCAGAAGACGAAGATCATGCCATCTGGTCCCATCGCTTCATGGGAAATAGATGGGGAAACAGTGGAAACAGTGTCAGACTTTATTTTTGGGGGCTCCAAAATCACTGCAGATGGTTACTGCAGCCATGAAATTAAAAGATGCTTACTCCTTGGAAGGAAAGTTATGACCAACCTGGATAGCATATTGAAAAGCAAAGATATTACTTTGCCAACAAAGGTCTGTCTAGTCAAGGCTATGGTTTTTCCAGTGGTCATGTATGGATGTGAGAGTTGGACTGTGAAGAAAGCTGAGCGCTGAAGAATTGATGCTTTTGAACCGTGGTGTTGGAGAAGACTCTTGAGAGTCCCTTGGACTGCAAGGAGATCCAACCAGCCCATTCTGAAGGAGATCAGCCCTGGGATTTCTTTGGAAGGAATGATGCTAAAGCTGAAACTCCAGTACTTTAGCCACCTCATGTGAAGAGTTGACTCATTGGAAAAGTGTCTGATGCTGGGAGGGATTGGGGGCAGGAGGAGAAGGGGACGACAGATGATGAGATGGCTGGATGGCATCACTGACTCAATGGACATGAGTGTGAGTGAACTCCGGGAGTTGGTGATGGACAGGGAGGCCTGGCGTGCTGAGATTCATAGGGTTGCAAAGAGTTGGACTGAGCTAAACTGAACCTTGAGAGGCATAGAGGACCAATGGTGGTCCAAGAACTCTGTTTTTCAGGTTCTATAGCCATGTCAAGCTCTTCTGGTTCATCAAGCATGAATTATCAAAAAGATAACTTTTCCCCTTTTTTGGATGATAATCAAACTGCATTTTAAATGTAGAGAAATAGAATATTAGAAAAAGTTATCAAAGAGGCAGTTTTGATATAAAGTTATTGAGTATACCCCTAGAGTTCAGTTAATTGGTTTGCATTTCCGTCTGGCCAGTTTGCAGATATCTGATCCAAGGAAAGCCTCTTAGTCTGTCAGTGCTTCAGTTTTCTAATTTTTAAGAAAGATATGCTAATTAGAACCTGTCTCATGGGACCTTTATTTATAAAAGATTGTGTAAGGATTCAACAAAAGTTAGCTATTATCTTACCTTAAAACTGAGACTGTTGCCACTAGAACAATGTTTTTAAATAGAGATTTTATTAGTTATGGACACAGTAATGCATTCTATGAAGCTGATCTGGAGATCAGGATGCTTAAAAATCATGTGTGAATATCCCTGAATGTCTACAATATATAACTAATGTAGTCAGTTTGAAGTGTTCTGAAATGAATGAGACAAACTCTACTATCACAGAGCTAAAGATTATGAACAGTGGAAGAAAACCCACATATCACACAGGAAGGGAAATTGGAGAAGTAGTATTACTTTATGTTTCTTAGGTGCCTTGATGATTTTCTATATGTATTTAGTTGCTGCTGTTGTTCAGTCACTAAGTCATATTTGGCTATTTGAGACTCCATGGACTACAGCATGCCAGGCTCCTCTGTCCTTCACTATCTCCTAGAGTTTGCTCAAACTCATGTCTGAGTTGGTGATCCTATCTAACGATCTCATCCTCTTATAATTAGTTGTACCAATAATCCAAATCAAACTCTGTTAATTAGGTAATTATGGGTTCACCAAGCAGAGGTAAGAGTTTTTATATATGAAAATTCTTGGTCTTAGCTCTATCTCCCAGTCAAAATCAGTAACTCTCATCTGGCTTAGTTTATCCACACTTAGAAGCCAGAAGATCTATGATCATGAAAATATAGGGTACAGGTGAACCCAGACCATAACTGAAATATCAGTGACTATGTTATATGCCCAGATCATTTTCTCTATGGTGAATTTAATTCCCATATGAATAATTTCAGGGGTAGGAAAATTGTTTACAGAGATTAATCAACTTCCAAATTGTGAGTTGCTACTAGTTGGAGGGAGCCATGATACAATCATAGAGTTTATACATTTTTAAAAATAGTTCCTCTTCTAACTTTTTGTATTTTCATTTTCTTTTTCCTCAATATTTTTATATAACTGGCTACTTGCCCGTAACTGAAAAGTCACATCCTCAAAGAGATCTTTGACCACTCTGTGTGCATCCTGCCTCTTATTATTTCTGTGTTTATCAGCATGCTCTGTTTTCATCTCACAGTAGTTCCATTCCCTAAATTGTCTCATTTCTGTATTTTTCATTCACTCCTTTTCAAAAAGAATCAATTGTGATGCAACCCAAAATCTCGTGTAGCTTGTTCAATTTCATATTGCAAAACTTAGACTACTTCTAGATATAATATAATAGAAATATAATATAGCAAATATATTTGACATAACATTGGTTTTGATGTTTGTAAATGAATTATTATAAGCAATTATAACTACAGATCATTTTATGTCATAATATTCCCTTCAAGCAATGTTATTATGGGGATCTTAAATTCCCGAGATGATGTTAATCCTACAGATGCATCCTTAAGTACTCAGAGCAGTTTACTTCTCAGAAGACTTATCTGGGGAAGTGTATTAAACAGAGAAAACATTCCTTGTGGACATTTTAATTGCAGTGACATTGCATTTGAAAATAAATAATTATACATATAATGGATTGTTGCTGACAAGCAGTAGAATCTTAAATAAGACAATAATTTTAAAAGCATGGCACCTGAATTTTATATGTATATAGAATTTATCTATTGATATAATTTTGGTATGGTGATTGAACCACTTGTGGTTTACTTTTCTGAGATAACTGTTAAACTGATACAGTCTGTGTTGTTAAATACTGCTTACCTCATCCTGCAAGCAGCAGTTATCAACCAAGTGAAATATATAGCTAAATAAAATAAAACATGACTAGGATTTTCATAAGTGGAAAGCTTTTTATATCATATGCTGGCATAGTGTATAAAAGTATGTCAATGACTAGATTGTAAGACCAAGGTTTAAGACAATCATCCCGTAAAATTGTGTAGATAAGAAGATATCTTCTGGACTTCCCTGGTGGCTCAGTGGATAAGAATATGCCTACCAATGTAGGGGACATAAGTTCGATCCCTGGCTGGAGGAAGATTCCACATGCCATGGAGCAACTAAGCCCGAGAGCCACAACTACTGAGCCTGCGCTCTAGAACCTGTGAGCCACGACCACTGAAGCCTGCTCACCTGGAGTCAGTGCTCCACAACAGGAGAAGCCGCTGCAGTGAGAAGCCCACACACCCCAACCAAGAGGCGCCCAAGCGCAGCCAAAAACAAATAAACAAATACATTTTTAAAAAAGGCTATCTTCCAAGTCATAGGGAAATGAGTAGGTTAATATTACATGTGCATTTGTATTAGTATAGACAATGAGAGGCAACCATTATACACAAAAGTAGTATTCAATGGCATTTTAATGATTCACTCTTATTACTTCCCTGTTCAGCACAAAGTGGTTGTCTGACCTTATTGAATATTTACATTTATGAGTCTCAAGTCATTTCCTATAAGACAATATGTTGAAATGGATTTGGTCATTCTCTGATGACTTTCAGTCTAGCTTTACTTCTATTAGCACTCTATGATGTTAGCATCATTGAAATAATTTAGCAAAAATAAGTGTCTAATACTAGTAGTATATGAATGTAATTGTTTTAGAGTTAAGAAACTAATAAATATTGTAATAATTACCTATAAGCCCTATTAAAGGAAATAAATGTGATTATATACTCATATTAAACTTTGTGCAAAGTCTATGTTGATTTTTATATTATTTGAACTAGAATACTGATAAACATGAATCAAAATTTTCAAGAATAAAATAAATCCATTCATTTCTTTTAATTTGTCCCTAGGCAATGCAGACTGGGTCTAAGTGAAGGCAATGCCAAATTTCACAGATGTGACAGAATTTGTTCTTCTGGAGTTGACCAGTCATCAGGAGCTTCAAGTTCTCTTTTTTGTGGTGTTTCTAGTAGTTTACATGATCACTCTGATAGGGAACATTGGTATGATTACTTTGATCAGCATCAGCCTCCAGCTTCAGAGCTCCATGTACTTTTTCTTGAGTCATTTGTCTTTTGTGGATGTGTGGTTCTCTTCCAATATCACTCTGATGATGCTGGAAAACTTACTATCAGAGACAAAAAACATTTCCTATGTGGGGTGTTTGGTGCAGTGTTACTTCTTCACAGCCCTTGTCCACGTGGAAGTATATATCTTGGCTGTGATGGCCTTTGATCACTACATGGCCATCTGCAACCCTCTGCTTTATGGCAGTAAAATGTCCAGGACTGTCTGTGCTCATCTCATCTCTGTGACATACATCTATGGATTCTTTGTTAGCCAAATCTGCACACTGTGGACATATGGCCTGTACTTCTGTGGAAACTTTGAAATCAACCACTTCTATTGTGCTGACCGTGCTCTTATCAAGATTGCCTGTGGAGGGGTCCACATTAAAGAATGCACCATGATTGTTATTGCTGGGATTAATTTCACATATTCCCTCTCAGTGGTTCTCATGTCCTATACCCTCATCATAGCGGCCGTGCTGCGCATGCACTCTGCCGATGGCAGGAGGAAGGCATTCTCCACGTGTGGGTCCCACCTGACAGCTGTTGCCATGCTTTATGGGACTCTCATCTTCATGTATCTCAGGAGGCCCACTGAAGAGTCTGTGGAGCAGGGGAAGATGGTGGCTGTGTTTTACCCCACAGTGATTCCCATGCTGAATCCCATGATCTACAGTTGAGGAACGAAGGTGTGAAAGAGGCGGTCAAGAAAGCAATCGTCAAAGCAAGCTTGAGGCAGTGAACCTGCAGTACATAATTCCGGGTATGCTGCTTCCTGTTATAAATGTCCCGGCATATAAATAACCCTGTTTAAAATAGACTGTATACAGGCAACATTTAAATATACTAAAAGGTCCAGTCTAACACAGTGATGGTTTACCCCATGAATGGACTCTCAGGACTAAGCCTCCTTTATCTACATATGCAAACATTCTAACCCTGACCTATTACTGTTAGTCCTAGTGTATGTAAAACTGTGCTAAGTGTAGGCATCAGATAACTCATAAATACATTTGGATAAGCACATGTTAATTTGGAGGTATCTTTATAAGAGTTGAATATGCTTTCTTAAGATATTTTCTATATATAATTGCTTTTCACTTGTTTTATAAGTAATATATAATTTCATGAGAAAAAATTAAGATTTCATCACTTTTCCATGAATATAAAAGTTGGTGGATCCTCATTTACCAAAAAAGCTTTCAATAACATTCATACATGCATGGACTTTTGAAAACAAAAATGTATTCAGAATCTTCAACTAGTGTCATGAATCAATCAGAAGGTTAACTCTCAATATATATTGCTCTATAATTAACAGTATTTGTATTTCAAACAATCTGTTGACTCACCGTAATTCTACTCTTTGGTTTGGATTTTGGCTAGTTGTTTTTCTCTTCATTAAATAGGTGAAAAATTTATGGGTAAAGCCTATCATGTCCTTCTCATAGTTTAAAAAGATGAAGCAATATGGATTTTTGTCATTTAAAATCTAACTTTTGATCAGAAGAATGTTCTGCTAAACATTTGATTGCTATGATGAAGGTATTGTTTGATTCCAAATTCTTGTCACTAACATTACATTCTTAGGTCTGTATTTAGCTCCTTAAGCTTTTAATAACTAGAGTCGATCAACCAGATAAGAATCTGTGTGAAACCAAATGTCATTGCACTAGACATGTGTTAAAATGTGATCAGCACAGCTCAAACTGGTATCCATTGGGATCTGATTACACGTTTGCAATTCAATTTATGTTGATTGGTGTCCACTTAATCAACCTTCATTCTTAATATAAGTGGAATAAATTTTGTGTCCTTGTTGACTCTTGCTAATAATACCAGCATAAAAGCAAATCAGAAGCAGAAGTAATTTCTCATGAATGAGTTTATTCTTGTTTAAGGGCTAATCCAATTAAGAGGGGTACACAACTGAACATGTGTAGAAAGACTGAGAAGTAACATTTACTTGTGGTAGTATCACTGGAAAGATGGATTCATTTAAGCACAGAAAGTATTGTTACTCAGGCTAATTTACCAATTGCCCACAAGCCACATTCCGTCAGATTGGTTCAGAGAAAAAGCAGATGGTGGGAGGAGAGTTCTTTTTCATAACTAGGTTCTGAGCAGGAAGAAAAAGTACTATTTGATTAGTATTGGAAACTACATTAACAAAGGTTTTTTTTTTTTTTTAATGTTTTCAAATCATCCAAGTTTACTTCTAACAAGTTGGTGTCAAGTATGAAACAATAGGCTGCTCAAGAAACAATCGTACTGACAGAGATCATTATAACTTGACCCTTTAAGATCCCATTTTCTATGATCCTTATGGCAGACATATTCCTCAGTGTCCACTATTTTATGTTTTATTTTATAAGTAAAACCTTTGTCATCCAGCTGCTCACCATGTCCCCATTGCCCCCGTCAGTGGGAGACAGAATGTCAAGTCCTGGCAATGAGCCGTCAGTAGAAAGTGGTGCCTGAAACCTAGAGACCACCTTCTCTATGTTAAAGCCATTAGATATGGACTTTTTTCTCTTCCTTCCCACTTGAAAATGTTGCCACTGAAGTGATCACTTTTTAGACAAAGATGGAAACCACATATTGAGGGTCTAATTGCCTTTCCCAAACCCCTTAACTCATACTGCTGCCTGAGAAAGGAATAAATTACTTTATTAAGTCACTGCATCTTGGGAGTTCACTTAGCTATAGTGCTATATTTGCTCTTATAATACTTTCCATAAACATATCCTTGGCACTTCACCTCTGCATCTTACCACTCACTAGGACAATTTTTACCTGAGAATGATTAAGTCTCTTCAGAAACTATTCTGGTATTGAGAGAAGGGCATCTTGTCTTCTGTCTTAACCAGAAGGAGAAAAACTCAGGCTTCTGATGTATATTAGATATTAGGTTATATATTCCTTTGTCCTAACTACTTGATGAGTCCTTGGGCTTGTTATGACCTTTAAGAGTCCAGTTGTCACATTAACTGGTTTTGGATCCCTTTTGACCTGTCATCTGGGCCATTTCGCTAGCCTTTTTAGGTACTTACAAGTCTCTTTCTTAAGCTTAGGAAACCTCAGCTATTTTTTGTCTGCACTGTGCTTGCAGGTGTAGATAAGGTGTGTTTTCACCATACATTTGAGCCAGCACATCTTTAACTGTCCTTACTTATTAGTGGGGCTTCCCCAGTGGGTCAGCAGCAAAGAATCATCTTCAAGGCAAGAGACATGATTTCAATCCCTGGGGGAACATCCCCTGGAGAAGGAAATGGCAACCTACTCCAGTATTCTTGCCCGGAAAACCCCATAGACAGAGGAGCCTGGCGGGTTACAGTCCATAGGGTCACACACAGTCAAACACAACTGAGCATGCACACACTTATATGCACTTATTATGAGTGAAATTGTTCCCCGAAAAGATGTGTTAAATTCCTAATCTGACGAACTTCAGAGTTTGGTTATAGGATCATTGGGTTATAGGGTCATTATTTGGATGTAGGGTCATTGAAGATGCAGTTGTTAATATGAAGTCATACTGAAGTAAGGTGGACCATTAATCCATTGTGAGTGATCTCCTTACAAGAATGAAGAAATTTGGACACAGCTGTAGAGGGAAGATGACCATGAGAAGACAGCAGAGACTGGAAAGATGCTTACAAGACAAGGAATGCCTGGGACCATGAGCAGCTGGAAAAAAGAAGGAAGGAACCTCCCCTAGAGCTTCATAGAGAGCCTGGTTCTGCCAATACCTTGACTTCAGACTTGTAGGCTCCAGAACTGTGAGAAAATAAATTTTTGTTGTTTTAAGTCAATGAGTGTGTGGTACTTTGTTAATGCAGACTGATGAAACTAATATATTTCTTTACAGTAATTTTTAAATGTTAGAACTTGGGTTTTACTTTAGTTTTTCTTAGTCTCCCAGGCTATCATCTTTTCTGCTCTAGGAGCTCTTCAAATGTATCTGAAGTTTCTTTGGTATACGTGTGGTTTTGCAGCAACCTCCCCTGAATCCAGTGTGCTGCCCAGAAGGGGCACCAGATTCCTTTTGAAAGATTCACTGACCTTTAAACCCTTCTCACATTGCCAATCTCAGGTTCAGCCCTTACTCTGTAGTTTACTATAGAAGCTCGCTGCTGTGCTTTTAACTATGTAAATTATACTTTTGGAATTATTTAAAAAATAGCAACAACAAAGATGTTCTCCTCTCTTGAGTTTTATCTTTGGCAATTGACAGTCATGATTCCCAAGATTAATTTCTCTGCAACTGTGCTCCCTGACCCCAAAAGAAGTTGATTTAAGAACTTGAAAATCAGGAGGAGGAGCCAAGATGGCGGAGGAGTAGGACGGGGAGAACACTTTCTCCCCCACAAATTCATCAAAAGAGCATTTAAACGTCGAGTAAATTCCACAAAACAACTTCTGAATGCCGGCAGAGGACATCAGGCACCCAGAAAAGCAGCCCAACTCTTCGAAAGGAGGTAGGAAAAAATATAAAAGACAAAAAAAGAGACAAAAGAGGGAGGGACGGAGTTCCGTCCTGGAAGGGAGTCTTAAAAAGAGAGAAGTTTCCAAACACCAGGAAACCCTCTCACTGCCGAATCTGTGCCGAGCTTTGGAAGCACAGAGGGCAACATAAAAGGGAGGGGGAAAAAAAAATAAACAATTAAAAATCGCGGATTGTGAGCCCTACGGTAACTCCCCCAGCGGAGAAGCAGCGCAGACGCCTGCACACGGCATCAGCAAGCGGGGGCTGGGCAGGGAAGTGCGGCGCGGGCTGTGTCCCTTAGAGTAAGAATCGGGCCGAATGTCCTGAGCGCTATCTGAGCGAAATAATTTGGGCTAGCAAACCAGACTGTGGGATATCTACCACGCGAAAAGCCAGCCCTAACCTAAGACACCGCCAGGCCCGCGCGCAGAACAAAGGACTGAACAGAGATAGCCGGCTGCAGACCTTCCCCCTCCGGTGACAGGCAGCCAGAGCCAGAAGGGGGCAATCGCAGCCCCAGAGAGACACTATCTATAAAACTGTAAGCAGGCTTCTTTGCTAACTAAAACTTCTTGGGGGTCTGGACGGTCAACAGCTGCCTGAGAAGGTGCGCCAGTTTTACACCCAGATAACCGAGTGGCGGGGAGGTGATAAGTCGCAGCATAGGCGCCCGCCAAACACCTCATCACCTGAGCTGCTCGGATCTGGGAAGAGCACAAAACGCAGGCCCAACCGAGTCTGCGCCTCCGAGGACTACCCGAGTGCCTGAACCTGAGCGGCTTGGACCTGGGAGCTCAGCCCAGGGCCGGCCTCTGATTGTTCCCGGCGGAACAACCTAGAGCCCGAGCAGTGTGGGCAGGGAGGCTACACGCGCCGTGAGCGGGGGCAGACCCAGTGTGGCTGAGGCACTGCGAGCGCACGCCAGTGTTATCTGTTTGCAGCATCCCTCCCTCCCTCCCCACAGCGCGGCTGAACAAGTGAGCCTAAATTAAAAAAAAAAAAAATAGTGTCCTCAACCATCCCCTTTGTGTCAGGGCGGGAACCAGACACTGAAGAGACCAGCAAACAGAAGAAGCTATAACAGAGAGAAACGCCTTGGAAGCTACAGGCCATAGATTAAAACCCTGTGGTTACTATGGATTACATAGGAAGGGGCCTATAGATCTTGAGAAATATAAGTCGGACTAAGGAACTGCCAAAAATGAACTGAACCCACAATACTCACAACAAAACCAGAGAAAGACCTAGATATATTTTACTATTTTTACGATCAATCTTTCTTTTTTTTAATTAAAAAATTTTTTTAAGTCCTCTATTGTCCCTTAATTTTCACTTTTATAACTATTACTTTGCAAAAAAAAAAAAAAAAAAGACCCTATTTTTTTTTCTTCTTCAGCAAACTTCATATATATATTTTATAATTTTTTGACTGTGTTTTTTTTTTCTTTTCTTTTTCTTCTTTTCTTTAACATTGTATTTTTGAAATTCCAAACTCTACTCTAGATTTTTAATTTTAGCCTTTTGGTATATGTTATCAATTTTGTACCTATAGTTTTCTTCATAATTTCTGTGACTTTTTTCCCCTCTGTTTCTTTCTCTTCTTCTTTTATATAACATCATATATCTGCAATTCCAAACTCTACTCAAGATTTTTAATTTATGCTTTTTGGTATTTGATATCAATTTTGTACCTGTATTTTCTTTATAATTTTTGCGACATTGTTTTTGTTGGTTTGTTTGTTTTCTCTCTTTATTTTTCTTCTTCTTCTTCTTTTTTTTTTTAACGTTGTATTTTTGAAATTCCAAACTCTACTCTAGATTTTTAATTTTTGCTTTTTGGTATTAGTTATCAATTTTGTACCTGTAGTTTCTTTATAATTTTCACGACCTTGTTTGTTTTTCTTTGTTCATTTTTTCTCTCTTTCTTTTCCTTCTTCTTTTCATTAACATCGCATTTTTGAAATTCCAAACTCTACTCTAGATTTCTAATTTTTGCTTTTATGTATTTGTTACCAATTTTGTACCTTTAAGAACCCAATCTTCAGGACTCGTTTTTCACTAGTGTACGAGATTACTGGCTTGACTGCTCTCTCTCCCTTTGGACTCTCCATTTTCTCCACCAGGTCACCTGTATCTCCTCCCTAACCCCTCTCTACTCTACCCAACTCTGTGAATTTCTGTGTGTTCCAGACGGTGGAGAACACTTAAGGAACTGATTACTGGCTGGATCTGTCTCCCTCCTTTTCATTTCCCCCTTTTATCCTTCTGGCCACCTCTGTCTCCTGCCTCCTTCTTCTCTTCTCTGTATAACTCCGTGAACATCTCTGAGCAGTCCAGTTGTGGAGTGCACATAAGGAAGTGACTACTGGCTAGCCCACTCTCTCCACTATTGATTCCACCTCATCTCATTTGGGTCACCTCTAACTCCCTCCTCCCTCTTCTCTTCTCCATGTAACGCTGTGAACCTCTCTGAGTGACCCTCACAGTAGAGAAACTTTTCATCTTTAACATAGATGTTTTATCAGTGGTGCTGTATAGAAGGAGAAGTTTTGAAACTACTGTAAAATTAAGACCGATAACTGGAAGTAGGAGGCTTAAGTCCAAACCCTGACTCCAGGGAACTCCTGACTCCAAGGAACATTAATTGACAGGAGCTCATCAAACGCCTCCATACTGACACTGAAACCAAGCACCACACAAGGGCCAACAAGTTCCAGGGAAAGACATAACAAGCAAATTCTCCAGCAACAAAGGAACACAGCCCTGAGCTTCAAGATACAGGCTGCCCAAAGTCACCCCAAAACCATAGACATCTCATAACTCATTACTGGACATTTCATTACACTCCAGAGAGAAGAAATACAGCTCCATCCACCAGAACATCGACACAAGCTTCCCTAACCAGGAAACCTTGACAAGCCACCTGTACAAACCCACACACAGCGAGGAAACGCCACAATAAAGAGAGCTCCACAAACTGCCAGAATACAGAAAGGACACCCCAAACTCAGCAATTTAAACAAGATGAAGAGACAGAGGAATAGCCAGCAGTTAAAGGAACAAGATAAATGCCCACCAAACCAAACAAAAGAGGAAGAGATAGGGAATCTACCTGATAAAGAATTCCGAATAATGATAATGAAATTGATCCAAAATCTTGAAATTAAAATGGAATCACAGATAAATAGCCTGGAGGCAAGGATTGAGAAGATGCAAGAAAGGTTTAACAAGGACTTAGAAGAAATAAAAAAGAGTCAATATATAATGAATAATGCAATAAGTGAAATTAAAAACACTCTGGAGGCAACAAATAGTAGAATAACAGAGGCAGAAGATAGGATTAGTGAATTAGAAGATAGAATGGTAGAAATAAATGAATCAGAGAGGATAAAGGAAAAACGAATTAAAAGAAATGAGGACAATCTCAGAGACCTCCAGGACAATATTAAACGCTACAACATTCGAATCATAGGGGTCCCAGAAGAAGAAGACAAAAAGAAAGACCATGAGAAAATACTTGAGGAGATAATAGTTGAAAACTTCCCTAAAATGGGGAAGGAAATAATCACCCAAGTCCAAGAAACCCAGAGAGTCCCAAACAGGATAAACCCAAGGCAAAACACCCCAAGACACATAGTAATCAAATTAACAAAGATCAAACACAAAGAACAAATATTAAAAGCAGCAAGGGAAAAACAACAAATAACACACAAGGGAATACCCATAAGGATAACAGCTGATCTTTCAATAGAAACTCTTCAAGCCAGGAGGGAATGGCAAGACATACTTAAAATGATGAAAGAAAATAACCTACAGCCCAGATTATTGTACCCAGCAAGGATCTCATTCAAGTATGAAGGAGAAATCAAAAGCTTTTCAGACAAGCAAAAGCTGAGAGAATTCTGCACCACCAAACCAGCTCTCCAACAAATACTAAAGGATATTCTCTTGACAGGAAACACAAAAATTGTGTATAAATTCGAACCCAAAACAATAAAGTAAATGGCAACGGGGTCATACTTATCAGTAATTACCTTAAACATAAATGGGTTGAATGCCCCAACCAAAAGACAAAGACTGGCTGAATGGATACAAAAACAAGACCCCTACATATGTTGTCTACAAGAGACCCACCTCAAAACAGGGGACACATACAGACTGAAAGTGAAGGGCTGGAAAAAGATTTTCCATGCAAATAGGGACCAAAAGAAAGCAGGAGTAGCAATACTCATATCAGATAAAATAGACTTTAAAACAAAGACTGTGAAAAGAGACAAAGATGGTCACTACATAATGATCAAAGGATCAATCCAAGAAGAAGATATAACAATTATAAATATATATGCACCCAACACGGGAGCACCGCAGTATGTAAGACAAATGCTAACAAGTATGAAAGGAGAAATTAACAATAACACAATAATAGTGGGAGACTTTAATACCCCACTCACACCTATGGATAGATCAACTAAACAGAAAATTAACAAGGAAACACAAACTTTAAACGATACAATAGACCAGTTAGACCTAATTGATATCTATAGGACATTTCATCCCAAAACAATGAATTTCACCTTCTTCTCAAGCGCACATGGAACCTTCTCCAGGATAGATCACATCCTGGGCCATAAAGCTAGCCTTGGTAAATTCAAAAAAATAGAAATCATCCCAAGCATCTTTTCTGACCACAATGCAGTAAGATTAGATCTCAATTACAGGAGAAAAACTATTAAAAAAATCCAACATATGGAGGCTGAACAACACGCTGCTGAATAACCAACAAATCACAGAAGAAATCAAAAAAGAAATCAAAATTTGCATAGAAATGGATGAAAATGAAAACACAACAACCCAAAACCTGTGGGACACGGTAAAAGCAGTCCTAAGGGGAAAGTTCATAGCAATACAGGCACACCTCAAGAAACAAGAAAAAAGTCAAATAAGTAACCTAACTCTACACCTAAAGCAACTAGAAAAGGAAGAAATGAAGAACCCCAGGGTTAGTAGAAGGAAAGAAATCTTAAAAATTAGAGCAGAAATAAATGCAAAAGAAACAAAAGAGACCATAGCAAAAATCAACAAAACCAAAAGCTGGTTCTTTGAAACGATAAATAAAATTGACAAACCATTAGCCAGACTCATCAAGAAACAAAGGGAGAAAAATCAAATCAATAAAATTAGAAATGAAAATGGAGAGATCACAACAGACAACACAGAAATACAAAGGATCATAAGAGACTACTATCAACAATTATATGCCCATAAAATGGACAACGAGGAAGAAATGGACAAATTCTTAGAAAAGTACAACTTTCCAAAACTCGACCAGGAAGAAATAGAAAATCTTAACAGACCCATCACAAGCACGGAAATTGAAACTGTAATAAAAAATCTTCCGGCAAACAAAAGCCCAGGTCCAGACGGCTTCACAGCTGAATTCTACCAAAAATTTAGAGAAGAGCTAACACCTATCCTGCTCAAACTCTTCCAGAAAATTGCAGAGGATGGTAAACTTCCAAACTCATTCTATGAGGCCACCATCACCCTAATGCCAAAACCTGACAAAGATCCCACAAAAAAAGAAAACTACAGGCCAATAGCACTGATGAACATAGATGCAAAAATCCTTAACAAAATTCTAGCAATCAGAATCCAACAACACATTAAAAAGATCATACACCATGACCAAGTGGGCTTTATCCCAGGGATGCAAGGATTCTTCAATATCCGCAAATCAATCAATGTAATACACCACATTAACAAATTGAAAAATAAAAACCATATGATTATCTCAATAGATGCAGAGAAAGCCTTTGACAAAATTCAACATCCATTTATGATAAAAACTCTCCAGAAAGCAGGAATAGAAGGAACATACCTCAACATAATAAAAGCTATATATGACAAACCCACAGCAAACATTATCCTCAATGGTGAAAAATTGAAAGCATTTCCTCTAAAGTCAGAAACAAGACAAGGGTGCCCACTTTCACCATTACTATTCAACATAGTTTTGGAAGTTTTGGCCACAGCAATCAGAACAGAAAAAGAAATAAAAGGAATCCAAATTGGAAAAGAAGAAGTAAAGCTCTCACTGTTTGCAGATGACATGATCCTCTACATAGAAAACCCTAAAGACTCCACCAGAAAATTACTAGAACTAATCAATGACTATAGTAAAGTTGCAGGATATAAAATCAACACCCAGAAATCCCTTGCATTCCTATACACTAATAATGAGAAAACAGAAAGAGAAATTAAGGAAACAATTCCATTCACCATTGCAACGGAAAGAATAAAATACTTAGGAATATATCTACCTAAAGAATCTAAAGACCTATATATAGAAAACTATAAAACACTGGTGAAAGAAATCAAAGAGGACACTAACAGATGGAGAAATATACCATGTTCATGGATTGGAAGAATCAATATAGTGAAAATGAGTATACTACCCAAAGCAATCTATAGATTCAATGCAATCCCTATCAAGCTACCAACAGCATTCTTCACAGAGCTAGAACAAAGAATTTCACAATTTGTATGGAAAAACAAAAAACCTCGAATAGCCAAAGCGATCTTGAGAAAGAAGAATGGAACTGGAGGAATCAACCTACCTGACTTCAGGCTCTACTACAAAGCCACAGTTATCAAGACAGTATGGTACTGGCACAAAGACAGAAATATAGATCAATGGAACAAAATAGAAAGCCCAGAGATAAATTCACACACATATGGACACTTTATCTTTGACAAAGGAGGCAAGAATATACAATGGATTAAAGACAATCTCTTTAACAAGTGGTGCTGGGAACTCTGGTCAACCACTTGTAAAAGAATGAAACTAGAACACTTTCTAACACCATACACAAAAATAAACTCAAAATGGATTAAAGATCTAAACGTAAGACCAGAAACTATAAAACTCCTAGAGGAGAACATAGGCAAAACACTCTCTGACATACATCACAGCAGGATCCTCTATGACCCACCTCCCAGAATATTGGAAATAAAAGCAAAAATAAACAAATGGGACCTAATTAACCTTAAAAGCTTCTGCACATCAAAGGAAACTATTAGCAAGGTGAAAAGACAGCCTTCAGAATGGGAGAAGATAATAGCAAATGAAGCAACTGACAAACAACTAATCTCGCCAATATACAAGCAACTCCTACAGCTCAACTCCAGAAAAATAAATGACCCAATTAAAAAATGGGCCAAAGAACTAAATAGACATTTCTCCAAAGAAGACATACAGATGGCTAACAAACACATGAAAAGATGCTCAACATCACTCATTATCAGAGAAATGCAAATCAAAACCACTATGAGGTACCATTTCACACCAGTCAGAATGGCTGCGATCCAAAAGTCTACAAGTAATAAATGCTGGAGAGGGTGTGGAGAAAAGGGAACCCTCTTACACTGTTGGTGGGAATGCAAACTAGTCCAGCCACTATGGAGAACAGTGTGGAGATTCCTTAAAAAACTGGAAATAGACCTGCCTTATGATCCAGCAATCCCAGTGCTGGGCATACACACTGAGGAAACCAGAAGAGAAAGAGACACAAGTACCCCAATGTTCATCGCAGCACTGTTTATAATAGCCAGGACATGGAAGCAACCTAGATGTCCATCAGCAGATGAATGGATAAGAAAGCTGTGGTACATATACACAATGGAGTATTATTCAGCCATTAAAAAGAATACATTTGCATCAGTTCTAATGAGGTGGATGAAACTGGAGCCTATTATACAGAGTGAAGTAAGCCAGAAAGAAAAACACCAATACAGTATACTAACGCATATATATGGAATTTAGAAAGATGGTAACAATAACCCTGTGTACGAGACAGCAAAAGAGACACTGATATATAGAACAGTCTTATGGACTCTGTGGGAGAGGGAGAGGGTGGGAAGATTTGGGAGAATGGCATTGAAACATGTAAAATATCATGTATGAAATGAGTTGCCAGTCCAGGTTCGATGCACGATACTGGATGCTTGGGGCTGGTGCACTGGGATGACCCAGAGGGATGGAATGGGGAGGGAGGAGGGAGGAGGGTTCAGGATGGGGAACACATGTATACCTGTGGCGGATTCATTTTGATATTTGGCAAAACTAATACAGTTATGTAAAGTTTAAAAATAAAATAAAATTAAAAAAAAAAAAGAACTTGAAAATCAGGATTGCAATTCATTGCTTCTCTTCAGAATTTGTACAGTTTACATCCACTTAGAACACCTTGTTGCTGCTTTAATAATGGTGTTTATGTTAGGTGAGGCATATATTAAAATAAAGTTTAATATAAATAATTTAACATGGCAATATTGATGTCTTTACATAAATGTGAAATCTAACTTAACAATGAAATGTTTACTAAGATAACTTGGATAAAATAAGCTAAACTGTTTCTAAATAACTTATACAATCAATTTTTTTGCCAGTATTTTCCAAAATAGCAGACTATTCAGCATATCCAGGAATGTTTTTGATTTTGCCCTATGAGAATAGCTCACAATATCACTCACATGGTAGACACCAAACATTTGAATCTGAATTAAAAAAAAAAAAAATTCCCGTTGATGGTTTAAGTGGGTCTTAGATTGCATCACTTTACAACCACCCCAACATAGAACAATATTCTTGACATCTGACAGCAACCACGTTTATAACTTGGTTTTAAACTACCGCTTCCTGTCAAACCATTGTAATTTCTTTCAATCCCTAAGATATAAAAGGATCTTAAGCTTTGCTGAGGGAATATAGGGGTATGTCTGCATTTTTGTTTTGATACAGAAAAAGAGTATGACTTTCCAAAAGCTGACCCTGATTTCCAGATCTGCATGTCGAAAAATGACATCTTTTCAAACAACATGAGAACCATGGAATTACAGAGAGTGACCGCCAGTGAATCTAGTGGGACTCAGAAAGAAGAGGAATGATTTTTAGCAGACAGGGTGCAGTTGAGGAACAGCTACTGCCTGGAATGACATGGGGATGGACAAGAAATTTACTTTACCATCTCCCTTTTTCTGTTTCCACAATGTATAAAATAGAAACATTTTTGAAAGCAGTGGCTAAATCTTATTATCAGTTAAATAGAAACTATCCAGGTCAAAACTATCAAGTGTCACATATGCAAATAGTAGCAATTTGTTAAAAATGTGCAGTATAATCTTTTAAACCTTTTATCTTACTTATAAATCATATGAAAAATAGAACACATGTGCAAAGTCATTTTGCTCATATAAAAATGGTAGAAATAAAATTAACCTATCAAAGATAATAAAAACAACACATCTGTGTGTGGCATAATTCCAAGACAGTCAGTGTTACAAGATACATTTTAATGTTTATTAGAGACAGGAAATAACATTTTTTAAAGGCTTTCCTCAAGGCATTTTTTACCTCTTGGTTCCTCAGGCTGTAGATCATGGGATTCAACAAAGGAATGACTATTGTGTAGAAGACAGAGGCCATTTTGTCTGTGTCAAGGGAACGGTTTGATTTGGGCTGCAGATACATGAAGATCAGAGTCCCGTAGAATACAGTGACAGCAGTCAGATGAGAACCACAGGATGAGAATGCTTTGCGCCTCCCTTCTGCAGATTGGATTCTCAGGATGGCAGCCACAATGAATGGGTAAGAAATAAGGACCGTGGTCAAAGAGCTGATTATGTTGAATCTAGCAAAGATAAAAATCAAGATCTCTTTGAGGCTGGTGTCTGAGCAGGCAAGGGCCATCAAAGGGACATCATCACAATAGAAGTGATTAATAACATTGGGGCCATAGCAGATCAATTGAAAAATAACAACTGTGTGGAGAAAAGCAACAGAAAAGCCGTACCAGTTGCATGCACACCTTTTGGGACATGATCACCATGTAGAGAAGAGGATTGCAGATGGCCACATAGCGGTCATAAGCCATTACTGCAAGAAGGAACGTCTCCAAAATCAAGAAGTTCAGGAAAAAGTCCAGCTGTGTGCACATGCATAGAGAGATATGGACCTGTGCTTGGTCAGGAGGGTCTCCAGGAACTTTGGGGCTATTGATGAGGAGTAACAAAAGTCTACAAAGGCCAGATTACTGAGAAAAAAGTACATGGGTGTGTGAAGGTGAGGATCCAACGGGATTAAGGAAATCATGCCAACGTTTCCCACCAGAGTTAGAGAATATACCACTAAAATGAAAAGAAAGAGAAGGATTTCAATCTCTCTCTGGACTGAAAAACCCAAAAGAATGAATTCCATCACCCTGGTAATATTCTCTTCAATCATTTGTTCTAGTCTCTGAACTGCTGAAGAGACAAGTTAAAGACAGATAAGTTATCAGGAGTAAGGAATTGTCATCAGATGCCAAAACGTGTGTGTTTTAACTTGAGAAATTATTGCTTATTGAAACAGAATAAGTGAAGTCGCTCAGTCGTGTCCTACCCTTTGTGACCCCATGGACTGTAGCCTACCAGGCTTGTCCATCCATGGAATTTTCCAGGCAAGAGTACTGGAGTGGGTTGCCATTTCCTTCTCCAGGGGATCTTCCTGACCCAGGGATTGAACCCAGGTCTCCCGCATTGCAGGCAGACACTTTACTGTCTGAGCCACCAGGGAAGTTTCCCAGAAGTTCTGAAGCAGAATATCAGAACAAATAAATATATCCCCTCTCAAACTCTCCTGTCTGACTATTTATAATTTTCTGAAGCCAAAAATTGATGTTTAATAAAAATGTTTATAAATATATGTAATATTTTTTGTTTAGATTTTTAGTCATATTAAATAATAGAGAGAATAAAGACATTTTAAAATATCCTGCTCCCATATTTACTTTTCAGTGGAGTAAAACTTTAATATGTAACATTTTATTTGTTTTAATAGACATTTATTTTAACAAATGTTCATTATGCTAAATATAATACAAAGCTAAACAGGATATTCCATGGATATAAAAGTGGAGGAAATTAAATATTTATGTTTGTGAATTAGGCAAATTTTGGATTCATATGTAATTTATTCATTTTCAAATACTACTAAAAGTGAAAAAAGTACACTTGTAGTTAGAATACACATATGTTAAAAAGTAGAGTTCTTTATAATCATTTACTCAATGGACTTGAGTTTGAGCAATCTCTGGGGGACAGCGAAGGACAGGGAAGGCTGGCATGCTGCAGCACATGGGGTCACACAGAGCCAGACACGACTGAGTGAGTGAACAGCAACAAATAGTTTTACAGTAATTATTTTCAACACGTAATCAGGAATACTTTCTAAATTATTGGTGTAACATTATTGGTGTTACAAATTTTTAGTGATTTTTTTGCCGGGGGAGCCCTAACGTGGGGCGGCCCAGCAACTGCTTGCAAAGGCCTCCCGTGGCTGTTTGCTTCCTTCTGCCAGAGCTAGCTGTGCTCTCCGCTTTGGCTTTTCGCAAGCCAGGGCTCCGCCTGCCACTCTTCGCTGGGGGCCCATGGGAGGTGCCAGGTGACCTCAGCTAGTTGACCCCAGCATGGCACCCTGCTGTGGTGTTGATACACTCCCGAAGCCTCCTTCCCCACGGGCAGTACTGCGCTGACCTGGAAATGTGTTTGCAAGGCTCGGAAGGTGTAGGCGGCACACGGCCCTGACCTGGGAACTGAGGCCCTGGGAGCAGGCTTGGTGGGCTGACCTGAGGAGCCAAACCCCAGCTGCGAGGAGAGCCCTGAAAATACATTCTCTTACCTGCCTTTCCTTCCTCCAAGATAGATAGCTTTCCCAGTCTCTCGTGTGCTGAGAGTCACACAGGGCTGGAATGCACTTGCTTTAATGTCATTATTCAGTAGCAATAGTCCCTGAGGCCCTGCACCTAGGTTGGGTTCCCACACTCACAGGCAAATCAAAGTGACCTCCAAATGAGTAAGCTCTTTGCATCAAGTGGCCAAAGTATTGGCGTTTCAGGTTCATATTTGTCCTTCCAATGTATATTCAGGCTTGATTTCCTTTAGGATGGAGTGGTTGGATCTCCACAGTTCAAAAGCATAAAATCTTTGGCGGTCAACTTTCTTTATAGTCCAACTTTCACATCCATACATGACACATGGATAAACCGTAGCCTTGACAAGACAGATCTTTGTTGGCAAAGTAACGTCTCTGCTTTTTAGATGCTGTCTAGTTTGGTCATCACTTTCTTTCCAAGTCGTAAGCATCTTTTTGGAGAAGGCGGTGCCAATCCACTCCAGTACTCTTGCCTGGAAAATTCCATGGACGGACGAGCCTGGTAGGCTGCAGTCCATGGGGTCACTAAGAGTCGGACATGACTGAGCGACTTCAATTTCACTTTTCACTTTCATGCATTGGAGAAAGACATGGCAACCCACTCCAGTGTTCTTGTCTGGAGAATCCAAAGGACAGGGGAGCCTGGTGGGCTGCCGTCTATGGGGTTGCACAGAGTCAGACACGACTGAAGTGACTTAGCAGCAGCAGTAGCAAGCCTCTTTTAATTTCATGGCTGCAGTCACCATCTGCAGTGATTTCCGAGCCCCCCAAAATAAAGTCTGCCACTGTTTCCACTGTTTTCCCATCGATTTGCCATGTAGTGATGAGGCCAGATGCCATGATCTTAGTTTTCTGAATGTTGAGCTTTAAGGTAGCTCTTACACTCTCCTTTTTCACTTTCATCAAGAGGCTCTTTAGTTCTTCCCTTTCTGCCATAGGGGGGTGTCATCTGTATATCAGAGGTTATTGATATTTCTCCTGGCAATCTTGATTCCAGCTTGTGCTTCATCCAACCCAGCATTTCTTACGATGTACTCTGCATATAAGTTAAATAAGCAGGGTGACAATATACAGCCTTGACATATTCCTTTTCCTATTTGGAACCAGTCTATTTGTTCCATGTCCAGTTCTAACTGTTTCTTCCTGACCTGCATACAGATTTCTCAAGAGGCAGGTCAGGTGGTGTGATATTCCCATCTCTTTAAGAATTTCCCCCACTTTATTGTGATCACACAGTCAAAGGCTTTGGCATAGTCAATAAAGCAGAAATAGATGTTTCTCTGCAACTCTCTTCCTTTTTCCTTGATCCAGTGGATGTTGGCAATTTGATCTGTGGTTCCTCTGCCTTTTCTAAATCCAGCTTGAACATCTGGAAGTTCACAGTTCACGTATTGTTGAAGCCTGGCTTGGAGAATTTTGAGCATTACTTTACTAGCGTGTGAGATGAGTGCAACTGTGAGGCAGTTCGAACATTCTTTGTCATTGCCTTTTTTTGGGACTGGAATGAAAACTGGCCTTACAACCTAGAGGTTTTCAATTGCAAATGCTAAAAGAACCAGCTTTGCAGTTTCCAAGGAAAAAAAAAAAGTTTCATTTTAACCTATTTTCTCTGAAATCCAAGGAATAGCATGGCCATCCTGCATCAAAAAGTCATTTTTCCTTTATGTAGTCATAGTTTCATGCCTAAATTATAGACCAAATAATGCTCAAATTGACTCTGATATCAGGGGCAGATCAGCTAATAAAAAGCTTGGATTGTCCCTCTGGAGGGAAGTGAGACCTTGGTCCCATCAGAAGAATCTGAGGTGTTAAGGGAATTTGCAGGAGTGGGGAAAGCTTGGTCCATCCTACATGTACCATAATCTTAAATAATGCTTATTTACTTTACCGAAGTAAAAAAAAATTATAAAAACAAATATAATTCACTGAAAGGTAAAGAAATTCATAATCTGTGGTCGAAAGCTTCATTCTAAGAAAACTGTGTTCTCTTAACCTAGAGAGTAGACTAAATTCCAGTCTGACCAGCTTACCAGATAACAAACAAACAAAAAAAATGTTTATGGGTAAGCTTAGAAAAGTCTTTTCCATATATCTTGAAGGAGCAGTATTTTTGCAAAGGCATCAGTGTGAAACCATAGACGGCGTGTTTAAAACCTGATTAAATTGAAATTGACAAAGTAATCTGGTCACTGCTGTAACTTGAAACACTTGAATATGATAACTAGAAATATAACTGACAGTATTTTACCAGAACATATCAGATTTTCATGAATGTCACATAATTTCTAGGATATCTATATTAGGATATATCTATCTATCTAGGATATATATTGGAGAAGGCAATGGCACCCCACTCCAGTACTCTTGCCTGGAAAATCCCATGGATGGAGGAGCCTGGTAGGCTGCAGTCCATGGGGTCGCTAAGGGTCGGACACGACTGAGCGACTTCCCTTTCACTTTTCGCTTTCATGCATTGGAGAAGGAAATGGCAACCCACTTCAGTGTTCTTGCCTGGAGAATCCCAGGGACGGGGGAGCCTGGTGGGCTGCCGTCTATGGGGTCGCACAGAGTCGGACACGACTGAAGCGACTTAGCAGCAGCAGCAGCAGCAGCAGGATATATATATTATATCTATATTACTAGGATATCTATATGGTTGATGATCTGTATCATCAACCATACAACATAACTTCAGAAGATTCATCACTCTTTCCGACAACACTTCCCATGTAGTTTAACATGCCAAATGAACTCAAGTTGTTTAATATCTCTCTTTGGGAGGTCTTAGGGGCCCTCTGAAGCATCCCAAAGTTAGCTAGAAGTCAATTATTTAGGAAGGTTTGTTCATAAATATCAAAAGGGTTTATAACAGTCAGATAAGATCACATAAGTTACTGTGAAACAAAACTTCTCCTCTTAGCCGAAGTTAACAAAAGATTTCAAAGGTCAACCTAGAACAGATCACTTAAGAGGTAACTTAAAATCCATTAGCAAAGGCAGTTCAACATCTCAAGAAAGCTTGTACCAGGCACAAAACTCTTTTCTGGGGGTCCACTTTCCACAAAACCTCCTTATCCCTTTCTGTATCCATTCCTTTGCTTCTCTCATCCTGAAACTGCCACCTGTATGTCAGAACTACTGCTTTTTCCTTCATAAAATGCGATTTCATTCCTCATACCTTCTTTAATAACAAGACATACATTTTCCTTAAGCAACCAAGAACTGACTTTTATATTGGCATTCTATAAGTTGGTAAACATACACATCAGTGATACTATCGAAAAAAAAATTGCTTTCTTATAGTGAACATCTTAGGATGGCACCAGACACTATTCAGGATAGTCAAAAATCTCTTTAGTTTCTGTGTAAGAGGAAGGTCCTGTCAAGTCGTGAATGTTTCAGAACCTTAATGTATTTGGAAATGACCTAGCTATTCAATACACTGTCGTCACTTAGTTTAGCACAACGCTAGAAACTCAGGTAAACAAAATCTGGAGAAACTACTGTAAGTTCAGTTCAGTTCAGTTGCTCAGTTGTGTCTGACTCTTTGCGACCGCATGGACTGCAGGATGCCAGGCTTCCCTGTCCATCACCAACTCCAGGGGCTTGCTCAAACTCATGTCCATCGAGTCAGTGATGCCATCCAACCATCCTATCCTCTGTTGTCCCCTTCTCCTCTGCCTTCAATCTAGACTATTATAGACATATTTTAAAGTATAATTATTTTTAATAGTTTATCTAAAATTTCATATTGCATTTACATTTTTTAGGAGTTTTGTTTGTTTGTTTTTAGAGGTATTTTCTTTGTTGACAAGTTTGTGACAGATATAACAATATAGCAATATTTAACTTATAATAAACCTAGGCACTATGAAAATTTTATGCTTAATGTTAATGACTCTCAGAAACGCCTATATTAGAAAAAAAATACTATATATTTAATATTGATCATTTCCCAGTTCACATGAATCTAAAATTCATTTAGGTCAATTTTTTATTGTATTTAGAATTGTTTGGTTTGTAAGGGCTTCCTTTTCTTTAGATTATTTAAATAAGAACTCACAACTTCAGCAATATTATAAAAAAACAGAAGACTCACACTGAGACATACATAAATCCACATAGACAGACAGACAGAGATCTTCTAGTTTTCCGCCTAAGATTTAAAATATCTCTTTGACCTCCTTTTTGGGGTGGGGGGGGGCTTGAAGTTCTCATTTGCCGAAGGCTAAGGTCTCAGGTGTTGGAGAAGACTCTTGAGAGTCCCTTGGACTGCAAGGAGATCCAACCAGTCCATTCTGAAGGAGATCAGCCCTGGGATTTCTTTGGAAGGAATGATGCTAAAGCTGAAACTCCAGTACTTTGGCCACCTCATGCGAAGAGTTGACTCATTGGAAAAGACTCTGATGCTGGGAGGGATAGGGGGCAGGAGGAGAAGGGGACGACAGAGGATGAGATGGCTTGATGGCATCACTGACTCGATGGACGTGAGTCTGAGTGAACTCCGGGAGTTGGTGATGGACAGGGAGGCCTGGCGTGCTGTGATTCATGGGGTCGCAAAGAGTAGGACACGACTGAGCGACTGAACTGAACTGAAGGTCTCAGGCAAGGTGGGCAGTGTTTTTAAAGGAAAGGGTTAACTTCAAGCTTTGCCCTAGGCAGGCCTTTTTAACAAGCTAATTGTTTTTAATTGCATATGCAAAAGACCAGCTTTACAGTTTCCAAGAAAAAAAAATTTTTATTTTAACCAATTTTCTCTGAGTCTATAGAATATCATGTCCATCCTAGGTCAGATCATCTGTCTTTTCCGTAGTCATAGTTTTATCCCTGAATTATAGACAGATCAGCTGACAAGGTTTCCGTAGGTCAACCTGCGGAAGGATCATTAACGTGGTCGGCTCCGAGAGTGGCGCGGCGGCCTCGCCCCGCCCCGCCCCGCCTGGCTCGTGAGCCTCTGCTCCAACCGTGCGGCGCGGGATGGAAAGGTAGGGAGGGAAAAACGTCTGGAAGGCGGCGCGCCCCGTGCGGGCGGTCGGGCCCATTGGCCTTTCTGGTGGTAGGGGATGAGGGGCCGCGCGAGAAGGTGGGGGGCGGCGTGCAGAGTAGGGGTCGGGTGGAAAAGGCGGCTCTCCTCCGCCTTCCCGCCCGCCCCTCCGCGCCTCCATCCCCGGCCGGGCGCCACCCTTGCCCCGCGCCCGGTGGCGTCGTCTCTGGTGTTCCTCTTCCGCCCGACCTCCCCGCCACGTTCCTTTGAGGTTGGGTCCGAGGGTTCGGGGCGGGGGAGTGGGTCCTCAGCGCGCCCCCACCCCACCCCACAGCCTTCCCCCCGGCCGCGGACCTCACGGCGCGGATCCTCCGGTCGCGTCTCGCGGGCTGTGCGGCATGACGCGTGGCGGCTCCCCACCGCGGGGCCGCTTGCTTGCCCTAGACTGGTCTGCCTCAGCCGCTCGTCGGTGGTCTGCTGCTCTGGGCCTGCCCCGCGGTCGCCAGGCGCCTCCCCACGCCCTCCGAGCCTCGGGGCTTGCTCCCAACCCCCCTTCCCCACGCGTCCCGCGGCTGTCTTGTCGGGTTCTCTCGCTCTCTCGCCTCCTTACCTCTGTCGTGTCCCTTGCCTGCTAGGCGCCATGCTTCCTTTCAGAGCCCCTTCCCTCTGCCCTTGGTGGTCGGGGGAGAAGGGTGCCTGGGGCGTGTGTAGGGGACCCAGGTGGTTGAGGGGAGAGGTCGTGGGTGGGGGGTGTGGCCGTACGGGTGGAGATTTTTTTAATTAAAAATTTAATTAAAAATATTTACACCTTCTATTTATTCAGTTCTAAAACACCACACTTATTGCACAGGGTCCCCATGGAAAGGCAGCCCTCTCAGCAGGACAGCCACAGATTCCACCATGAAAGGGCAGCAAGGTGCCCTCCTCTCTTCTTTTCTGCCTGGGTGGCCACCAGGTTTTTAAATCCCCACCAGGTGATGGGGGAGGGGTCTGCCCCGTTTCGGGGGGACGTGGGGGTGGTCGTCTGGGGTTGGCAGGGACCTCCAGGGGGCGGTCGACCAGTGCACGGCCGGGCCCCCAAGCGTCACAGCTGGCAGCGCCGAGGTCCGCAGACGGCCGCGAGCGGAGATGTGGTGTTGGTTGATGTAGGGGCGGTGGCCTGTGGGGTGCACCGTGCCGCTCGCTCGCCTCCCCCTTTCCAGGTACATGCTAAATGTGGGGCTTCCCTGGTGGTTCGATCCCTGGGTTGGGCAGATCCCCTGGAGAAGGAAATGGCAACCCACTCCAGTACTCTTCCCTGGAAAATTCCATAGACAGAGGAGCCTGGTAGGCTACAGTCCATGGGGTCACAAAGAGTTGGACACGACTGAATGACTTTACTTCACAGCTGATAAAAAGCTTGGGTTGTCTTGGTGGGGTGGATTTGCTCCTGGATGGATTTCACCTGGCAGCACTAGCAAGGCTCGCAGGCCTCTTCTGGAAGTGGGCATATGGGCGGAGCACACCTGGCCCACATTGGAGGCGGAGTGCACTTTGGGGGCCAAGCACGCCTCCTCCAAGCTCCTAGGCTGTGGGTCTCAGGGGTCACCATTGCGGCTGGGAATGCACATTTAGTGGGCTCCTGGGTGCCCATCGATCAGCATCCAGTGAGTGCAGCAGAGGGGTGAGGACCACAGGTTAAGGAACTGGGGCTCCGTGGCACAGGATGGAGCAGGGAATCCATGTATCCCGCCCTCTCTGTTGGCACAGTCTGGGAGCCCCCTTACCTGGCGGTCGCAGAAAGGCCTCACCATTGGGGTCAAGGCCTTTACCCTTTGCATAAAGCTCAGACCCACGCGGTTTTCCAAAGCAGCCTATTGCCTGCAGCGAGGTCCCCAGGAAGTCTAAGGGATTTATCCTGCCTGGTGATTTCACCTGCTGGTACTCCACAACCCTTACTCTGGCCGACTGGCCTAGCCCTGCTACCAGCAGTTTGCAGCCCAGTGGGCCCTTGACCACCTGCTGGGATGGGAAAGGGAATGGTCCACAAATTGCACCCTAGCTACTTAGTAGGGTGCATGGATTTAAACGCCACCCAGGCAGAAAAGAAGGGGAGGGCACCTTGCTGCTCTTTCATGGTGGAATCTGTGGCTGTCCTGCTGAGAGGGGGCCTTTCCATAGGGACCCTGTCCAATAAGTGTGGTGTTTTAGAACTGAATAAATAGAATGTGTAAAATTTTTTAAATTATGTGGTGCTTTAAAAAAAAAGCTCTAAGTTTTTTTTTGCAAATTGAGGTCTAAAAATTGAAGGCCTATTTTCCTTCCACTGTGGCATTCTATGAGGAAATGTGTGTGTGTTTTTTTTTAAAGAAAAGAGTCAGAAAAGTGAGGGAAACAGAAAGCCCAGAGGTGCCCCTGTAGTTTGGTGAAGGCTTTAGAAGGTCACTTGTAAATGCTGCTGGCTGTAGGGAGGCAGTCTCTTCCTGTGGCTGATGGGCACAGAGCTCTGCAGGCTTTTCCTTTGCATGGATGTTCTTGTTTGTGGAAATCCAGCTCAGAGCCATCTCCTGATGTGTAAGGACTTCCCAGACTAGACCCCTAGGCAAATCCCTTAGGGCCAGGGACTCCTTCCTTCATTGTATTTGTCTGTTTGACCGAAAAGCAGCAATGACATATTTTTCTTTAAATCTGGTCTATCATCCAGGCCTTGGAGTAATATTTCCCATCCCTCTCAATAGGCCTGAGTTCCAGGAATGAATTATAGTCAGTTGTCCATGATTTTACAGATGAGGACACTGAGGGTGGAGGACTGTCTAAGGGAGAATGGGATATCCTTCCAGGAACCCTGGCTCCTGGGTTTTTAATGAGCTTCCTACCCAGCATGGTCATTGATTGGCAAGTGTTGACATTGAGAATAAACTATTGGTGGAAATGTAAAAGGCTTTTTTAAAGAATGTGCCTACCAGCTGTGCATCTTATGGAGTATTTCATTTCCTCCCCAATCCTTGGAAAGTGCTGGCCACAGGGCAGATGCTTCATCATTTTTATTGAACAAGTTCAATTTCACACAATTATATCCATAATGTCAGCAACACTATGAGGTATATTAGAACAGTGATCATCATAGTTGGTGCTTCATGGATCAGTAAAGAAAGAAAACTTTTTCTTAGGAAGGCTGTAACAATTGCTAAGTTTTAAGTTTATCCCACAAGGATATTAAAACAAAAAATGAAACAAATCTCTCCCATCATCACCAAGGCCATCGGAGGTCTGTTGAGGACCCCACACAAGGGAGGGTTTACCTCTTGGGACACCCCTGCTTCAGCATCTCCCTAAGCCAGCAACCTGGGACAGCTGATACACTTGAAGTTCCTTCCTTGACCTCGGGAGTTTTTTTGGAAGACAATTTTTTTTGACAGACAGGGTGGGGGAAGGTTTTGGGATATTTCAAGTGCAGTCCATTTATTGTGCACTCTTTCTGTTCCCTGGTGGCTCAGTCGGTAGTCTACCTGCATTGCAGGAGACCCGGGTTCAATCCCTGGGTCGGGAAGATCTCCTGGAGAAGGAAATGACAGCCCACTCCAGTATTCTTGCCTGAAGAATTCAGTGGACTGAGGAGTCTTGTGGGCTGCAGTCCATAGGGTCACAAAGGGTTGGACATGGCTGAGTGACGGAACACATTTCTATTATTTGATCAGCTCCACCTCAGATCATCAGGCATTAGATCCTAGATGTTGGAGGCCCCTGCTTTAGTTCCCTCTTTCATCTTCTACACAGCTCCAGCCTGCTTCCTCCTCCTCTTCCACCTGAAGAACTACCTGCAGGGCTTCTCTGAATGTGGCTCAGAATCTCCTTCCCTCACTTCCTTGTCTCTGAGTCCGTTCTCCTAACTGGGTTTCCCTGATCTCCATCTAGGCACTTTTGCCCCAGGTGGTGCTAGTGGTAAAGAACCTATCTCCCAATGCAGGAATTAGATCCCTGGATTGGGAAGATCCCCTGAGGAGGGCACGGCAACCCACTCCAGTACTCTTGCCTGGAAAATTCCCATGGACAGAGGAGCCTGGTGGGCTCTGACAGTCAGACGTGACTGAAGCGACTTAGCGCAGCATACCAGAGGACATTTGAACTGCAGACTCATGTGATTGTTTTGGCTCCTTGGAGTCCCTTGTCATTCCACGTGTATGTTAGGGTCAGCTTGTGTATTGCTTCCTACAGGCCTGGAGAGGGTAACAGGCAGGAAGGCCAGGGGTCTCCAGACAGAGAAAATAGGCTGCAAGTGTCAGACATTTTTTTTTATCTCTCTCTTAAGAGAAGGCAAGGGCAACCCACTCCAGTACTCTTGCCTGGAAAATCCCATGGACAGAGGAGCCTGGTAGGCTGTAGTCCATGGGATCACTAAGTGTTGGATACGACTGAGCGTCATCACTTTCACTTTTCACTTTCATGCGTTGGAGAAGGAAATGGCAACCCACTCCAGTGTTCTTGCCTGGAGAATCCCAGGGACGGAGGAGCCTGGTGGGCTGCCTTCTATGGGGTTGCACAGAGTCGGACACGACTGAAGCAACTTAGCAGCAGTGAAATAATTAGATGAATTTTATACTTAATATCACGTAGAAGGCAATGGCAACCCACTCCAGTACTCTTGCCTGGAAAATCCCATGGACAGAGGAGCTTGGTAGGCTGCAGTCCATTAGGTCGCTAAGACTTGGACACGACTGAGCGACTTCACTTCACCTCACTAAGAGGCAGGAGGAAAGAAACCAGTGTTGCAATTTTTCTCCATCTAGATACAAATTTAAAAGGAGGTTGCTCTGAAAATTGTGTTGCCATGACGACTCCTGGCTCCACCTGAATTTAACTTTTGTCAAACAATGCACTTTTCTCATGGAAATGTTTGTCTTAAGCTATGTTAATGTACTATGTATTTACCGAAGACTCTGCCTTCAGGTTGGTTCCCCCTAAAGGCTCAGAACGGACTCAACAAACCAGTATGTTTTACTCATACCTTGTTCTCCTAATCTATGTTAATGAAACTATATATTTGCTTGGAAATCTGCCTTTCTTCAAGATTCATGTCAATCATTTTATGGCCTGGGATGACTCACCTGCTGCCAATGTTATCTCAATGCATGTTGCGGGTGAGGGTCCTGGTGCCATTCTCTGAGACATTGTCTTTCTTTAATTAGCAGACTGCTAGTTGGCTGTATAACATCTGGCTAAAGGCTAGCAGGGGGTACTCTTTCTTCCCCCTTCTGATGTCTATGTCAGCAGCTTTCTCTATCTCTTTTATAGTTTTATAAAACTTTATAACACAAACCTCTGAGCGATCAAGCTTTGTCACTGGCCCTGGATTGAACTCTTCTACTCTGGAGGCCAAGAATCCTGGCATCTTTTGTGGTTTAGCAACAACCTTTCAGCCTTTTGTAATTCATATTGAATCTTCATTTCATATTGAAGATGCATCCCCTGGTATTGCCAACTTAAGTCTTTCCATCGCTATGGAATATCTGTACATGTATTTAGGGTAATTTCAGCCATCGTGTATAATTTCCAATGTGCCAGTCTTGTCATCCTCTTTACATCTGTGGCAAAGTAGTTTATTCATGTTGACATTATTGAAAGGGAAGTTTTAAAAAAAATTCCTTTCAGATTGTTATTTGCTAGTATATACAGATAAAACTGTGTAATCATTCATTTTTATCAGTTTGGACAGCTTGATAGTAGTCTTTACTTTCTCATAATTTAAGATTACCCTGGTTCATATATTTACAGTCTCACCCCTAGTCTCAGTCATTTCTTCAAAGAACTGTCCTTTTTTCTTAACATTAAATTATTTTTGACTCTGCTGGGTCTTTATTGCTAGTCTGTCTAGTTGTAGTGAGCGGAGGCTGCCCTCTAGTGGCTGTGAATTACTGTTGACTATGCTGGGTCTGTATTGCTAGTTTGTCTAGGTGTAGTGAGCAGAGGCTGCCCTCTAGTTGCCATGCCATGGCTTCTCATTGCAGTGCTTTCTCTGGTTGCAGAACTTGGGCTCTGGAGCATGCAAACTTCAATAGTTGCTCGGGGACTTAGTTGCCCCTGGGCATGTGGAATCTTCTAGGACCAGGGATTGAACCCGTGTTCCCTGCATTGGTAGGCAGATTCTTTAGTGTTAGGTAGGTAGAATAGGGAAAAGGAGTCCAAAATGGTGGTGGCTAGAAGACAAGGAAGGGAAAAGCCCGCGAAAATAGAACAAAGGAAGGTCAAAGGAAGGTCTGAGGACCAGAGTGAAGACCTCAGGTAGAACAAACAGCACTCCTGGCTAAGCCCAATTTGCATAGGGCAGGCCCAGGTGGAGGAACAGACGTATAAAAGGAGGAGCCAAGGTGCTTTCTCGCTCTTTCTCTCCTGCGTGCGTATGCTCTTTCTCTCACTCTCTCCCTCACTCTCTCACTCTCTCCCTCCCCTGTGCACTCCTCCACTCTCTTCTATTCGAGTCTTTGGGTTGGCATGCCCTCACGCTTCGAGGATGGATTCTCCTGCTATCTTCTACATAAAATAGAGCTGTAACACTGATTTGCCTAAGAGCTATAACACGGTTTGTCCAAGAGCCAAGAGCTGTGACGTGCCGAGAGCTTTAATGTCCATCGCTCCAAATCTTTGTTGTGACGAGAC
>NC_059159.1:174869555-174872328 GCF_019923935.1 Bubalus bubalis
TTAAAACACATTTCCAGGTCAGCGCAGTACTGCCCGTGGGAAGGAGGCTTCGGGAGTGTATCAACACCACAGCAGGGTGCCATGCTGGGGTCAACTAGCTGAGGTCACCTGGCACCTCCCATGGGCCCCCAGCGAAGAGTGGCAGGCGGAGCCCTGGCTTGCGAAAAGCCAAAGCGGAGAGCACAGCTAGCTCTGGCAGAAGGAAGCAAACAGCCACGGGAGGCCTTTGCAAGCAGTTGCTGGGCCGCCCCACGTTAGGGCTCCCCGGCACAAAAAATCACTAAAATTTGTAACACCATAATGTTACACCAATAATTAGAAAGTATTCCTGATTACGTGTTGAAAATAATTACTGTAAAACTATTTGTTGCTGTTCACTCACTCAGTCGTGTCTGGCTCTGTGTGACCCCATGTGCTGCAGCATGCCAGCCTTCCCTGTCCTTCGCTGTCCCCCAGATTGCTCAAACTCAGTCCATTGAGTAAATGATTATAAAGAACTCTACTTTTTAACATAGTGTATTCTACTACAAGTGTACTTTTTTCACTTTTAGTAGTATTTGAAATGAATAAATTACATATGAATCCAAAATTGCCTAATTCAAACATAAATATTTAATTTCCTCCACTTTTATATCCATGGAATATCTGTTTAGCTTTGTTATATTTAGCATAATGAACATTTGTTAAAATAAATGTCTATTAAAACAAATAAAATGTTACATATTAAAGTTTTACTCCACTGAAAAGTAAATATGGGAGCAGGATATTTTAAAATGTCTTTATTCTCTCTATTATTTAATATGACTAAAAATCTAAACAAAAAATATTACATATATTTATAAACATTTTTATTAAACATCAATTTTTGGCTTCAGAAAATTTATAAATAGTCAGACAGGAGAGTTTGAGAGGGGATATATTTATTTGTTCTGATATTCTGCTTCAGAACTTCTGGGAAACTTCCCTGGTGGCTCAGACAGTAAAGTGTCTGCCTGCAATGCGGGAGACCGGGTTCAATCCCTGGGTCAGGAAGATCCCCTGGAGAAGGAAATGGCAACCCACTCCAGTACTCTTGCCTGGAAAATTCCATGGATGGACAAGCCTGGTAGGCTACAGTCCATGGGGTCACAAAGGGTAGGACACGACTGAGCGACTTCACTTATTCTGTTTCAATAAGCAATAATTTCTCAAGTTAAAACACCACGTTTTGGCATCTGATGACAATTCCTTACTCCTGATAACTATCTGTCTTTAACTTGTCTCTTCAGCAGTTCAGAGACTAGAACAAATGATTGAAGAGATATTACCAGGGTGATGGAATTCATTCTTTTGGGTTTTTCAGTCCAGAGAGAGATTGAAATCCTTCTCTTTCTTTTCATTTTAGTGGTATATTCTCTAACTCTGGTGGGAAACGTTGGCATGATTTCCTTAATCCCGTTGGATCCTCACCTTCACACACCATGTACTTTTTCTCAGTAATCTGGCCTTTGTAGACTTTGGTACTCCTCATCAAGAGCCCAAAGTTCCTGGAGACCTCCTGACCAGCACAGGTCCATATCTCTCTATGCATGGCACACAGCGGGACTTGTTCCTGAACTTCTTGATATTTGGAGACGTTCCTTCTTGCAGTAATGGCTTATGACCGCTATGTGGCCATCTGCAATCCTCTTCCTCTACATGGGATCATGTCCCAAAAGGTGTGCATGCAACTGGTACGGCTTTTCTGTTGCTTTCTCCACACAGTTGTTATTTTTCAATTGATCTGCTATGGCCCCAATGTTATTAATCACTTCTATTGGATGATGTCCCTTTGAGGCCCTTGCCTGCTCAGACACAAGCCTCAAAGAGATCTTGATTTTTATCTTTGCTAGATTCAACATAATCAGCTCTTTGACCACGGTCCTTATTTCTTACCCATTCATGTGGCTGCCATCCTGGAAATCCAATCTGCAGAAGGGAGGCGCAAGCATTCTCATCCTGTGGTTCTCATCTGACTGCTGTCACGTATTCTACGGGACTCTGATCTTCATGTATCTGCAGCCCAAATCAAACCGTTCCCTTGACACAGACAAAATGGCCTCTGTCTTCTACACAATAGTCATTCCTTTGTTGAATCCCATGATCTACAGCCTGAGAACCAAGAGGTAAAAAATGCCTTGAGGAAAGCCTTTAAAAAATGTTATTTCCTGTCTCTAATAAACATTAAAATGTATCTTGTAACACTGACTGTCTTGGAATTATGCCACACACAGATGTGTTGTTTTATTATCTTTGATAGGTTAATTTTATTTCTACCATTTTTATATGAGCAAAATGACTTTGCACATGTGTTCTATTTTTCATATGATTTATAAGTAAGATAAAAGGTTTAAAAGATTATACTGCACATTTTTAACAAATTGCTACTATTTGCATATGGACACTTGATAGTTTTGACCTGGATAGTTTCTATTTAACTGATAATAAGATTTAGCCACTGCTTTCAAAAATGTTTCTAGTTTATACATTGTGGAAACAGAAAAAGGGAGATGGTAAAGTAAATTTCTTGTCCATCCCCATGTCATTCCAGCAGTAGCTGTTCCTCAACTGCACCCTGTCTGCTAAAAATCATTCCTCTTCTTTCTGAGTCCCACTAGATTCACTGGCGGTCACTCTCTGTAATTCCATGGTTCTCATGTTGTTTGAAAAGATGTCATTTTCGACATGCAGATCTGGAAATCAGGGTCAGCTTTTGGAAGTCATACTCTTTTTCTGTATCAAAACAAAAATGCAG